>NC_044988.1:28702258-29002258 GCF_008728515.1 Papio anubis
AACCAAAAAAAAGTCCAGGACCAGAAGGATTCACAGCCAAATTCTACCAGAGGTACAAGAAGGAGCTGGTACCACTCCTTCTGAAACTATTCCAATCAATAGAAAAAGAGGGAATCCTCCCTAACTCATTTTATGAGGCCAGCATCATCCTGATACCAAAGCCTGGCAGAGACACAACAAAAAAAGAGAATTTTAAACCAATATCCCTGATGAACATTGATGCAAAAATCCTCAATAAAATACTGGTAAACCGAATCCAGCAGTACATCAAAAAGCTTATCCATCACGATCAAGTGGGCTTTATCCCTGGGATGCAAGGCTGGTTCAACATAAGCAAATCGATAAATGTAATCCAGCATATAAACAGAACCAAAGACAAAAACCACATGATTATCTCAATAGATGCAGAAAAGGCCTTTGATAAAATTCAACACCCCTTCGTGTTAAAAACTCTCAATAAACTAGGTATTGATAGAATGTATCTCAAAATAATAAGAGCTATTTATGACAAACCCACAGCCAATATCACACTGAATGGGCAAAAGCTGGAAGCATTCCCTTTGAAAACTGGCACAAGATAGGGATGCCCTCTCTCACCACTCCTATTCAACATAGTGTTGGAAGTTCTGGCTAGGGCAGTCAGGTAGGAGAAAGAAATCAAGGGTATTCAATTAGGAAAAGAGGAAGTCAAATTGTCCCTGTTTGCAGATGACATGATTGTATATTTAGAAAGCCCCATCGTCTCAGCCCAAAATCTCCTTAAGCTGATAAGCAACTTCAGCAAAGTCTCAGGATACAAAATAAATGTGCAAAAATCACAAGCATTCTTATACACCAATAACAGACAGAAAGCCAAATCATGAGTGAGCTCCCATTCACAATTGCTTCAAAGAGAATAAAAAATCTAGGAATCCAACTTACAAGGGATGTGATGGATCTCTTCAAGGAGAACTACAAACCACTGCTCAACGAAATAAAAGAGAACACAAACAAATGGAAGAACATTCCATGCTCATGGATAGGACGAACCAATATCATGAAAATGGCCATATTGTCCAAGGTACTTATAGATTCACGCTATCTCCATCAAGCTACCAATGACTTTCTTCACAGAATTGGAAAACTACTTTAAAGTTCATATGGAACCAAAAGAGCCTGCATTTCGCTAAGACAATCCTGTGGCTTTCAAAAAGAATGGCTGGAGGCATCATGCTACCTGACTTCAAACTATACTACAAATACAGTAACCAAAACAGCATGGTACTGGTACCAAAACAAAAAGATATAGACCACTGGAACAGAACAGAGTCCCCGAAATAACACCACACATCTGTATTAAACCATCTGATCTTTGACAACCTGACAAAAAACAAGAAATGGGGAAAGGATTCCCTATTTGACAAATGGTGCTGGGAAAACTGGCTAGCCATAAGTAGAAAGTTGGAACTGATCCTCCTTACACTTTTATACAAAAATTAATTCAAGTTGGATTAAAGACTTAAACGTAGACCTAAAACCATAAAAAACCCTAGAAGAAACTCCTAGGCAATATCATTCAGGACATAGGCATGGGCAAGGGACTTCATGTCTAAACACCAAAAGCAATGGCAACAAAAGCCAAAATTGACAAATGGGATCTAATTAAACTAAAGAGCTCTTCTGCACAGCAAAAAAAGAAAGTACCATCAGAGTGCGAACAGACAACCAAGGTGAATAGGAGAAAATTTTAAGCAATCTACTCATCTGACAAAGGGCTAATATCCAGAACTCTACTAAGAACTAAACAATTTATGAAACAAACAAACAACCCACCAAAAAGTGGGCAAAGGATATAAAACAGACACTTCAAAGAAGACATTGCAGGCCAACAGACACATGAAAAAATTTTACCAACATCACTGGCCATCAGAAATGCAAATCAAACCACAATAGATACCATCTCACACCAGTTAGAATGGCAATCATTAAAAAGCCGGGAAACAACAGGTGCTGGAGAGGGATGGAGAAATAGGAACACTTTTACACTGTTGGTGGGACTGTAAACTAGTTCAAGCATTGTGGAAAACAGTGTGGTGATTCCTCAAGGATCTGGAACTAGAAATACCATTTGACCCAGCCATCCCATTTCTGGGTATATACCCAAAGGATTATAAATAATGCTGTTATAAAGACACAAGCACACATATGTTTATTGTGCATATATATTTCTTTTGGTGTTGTCAGTTTTCTTTAATTTGACCATTCTAGCAAATGTGTAGTGTTTCCTTTTTAATTATAGATATAATTGTATATATAATTTATGCCAGTGAACTTGGACTAAGACTCCTTGACTTTTTTTTTTAGTTGAATAGATAACATAAACTTTTCCTCCCATGTCTCCTATGAATGGACCTGGCGTTACACAGATACATAAATGAATTGACCTTAATTATGGATATATTGTCTCCTTTTTTTAAAAAAATTATTTAATAGGCTTTTAGAGTACTTGTACGTTCACAGCAAAATTGAATGGAAAGTACTGAGAATTTCCACATACTCCCTCCCTGTCCCCATGAAAAGGCTTCTCCTTATCAACATCCCCTACCAGAGCGGTACATTTATTACAACTGGTGAACCTACACTGACACATCATTATCACCCAACATCCATAGGTTACATTAGGGAGTCACTTTTGGCATTGTATATCCTGTGAGTTTGAGCAAATTTATAATGATGCATTTCTACCATTATAGTATCATACAGAGTAATTTCACTGCCCTAAAAATCCTCTGTGCTCTGTTTATTCATCCCTCCCTCCCCTCAACCTCTGTCAACCACTGACCTTTTAATATTTACATAGTTTTACCTTTTACAGAATGTCACATAGTTGCATTCACACACTATGTATCCTTTGTAGATTGGCTTCTTTCACTCAGTAATATGCAGGAAAGATTTCTACATGTTTCTTCATGGCTTGATGGCTCATTTCTTTTTAGCTCCCAGAAATATTACATTGTCTGTATGTATCACAGTTTATTTATCCATTCACCTCCTGAAGGACATCTTGGCTGCTTCTGAGTTTTGGCAATGATGAATGAAGCTGCTATAGACATCTATGTGCAGGTTTCTGTGTAAGATGTAAGTCTTCAACTCCTTTGGGCAAATTCCAAGGAGCAAGACTGTTAGATCGTGTGTTTAGTTTTGTAAGAAACTGCCAAACTGTCTTCCAACATAGCTGTACCATTTTGCATCCCTACCAGCAGTGAATGGAGGTTCCTGTTGCTCCACATCCTTACCAGCATTTGGTGTTGTCAGTGTTCCGGAATTTGGCCATTCCAGCAGACATGTAGTGTTTCTCTTCTAAATTTTTTTTTTTTTTTTTGAGATGGAGTCTTGCTCTGTCACCCAGGCTGGTGTGCAGTGGCCGGATCTCAGCTCACTGCAAGCTCCGCCTCCCGGGTTTACGCCATTCTCCTGCCTCAGCCTCCCGAGTAGCTGAGACTACAGGCGCCTGCCACCTCGCCCGGCTAAGTTTTTGTATTTTTAGTAGAGACGGGGTTTCACTGTGTTAGCCAGAATGGTCTCGATCTCCTGACCTCGTGATCCGCCCGTCTCGGCCTCCCAGAGTGCTGGGATTACAGGCTTGAGCCACCGCGCCCGGCCTCTCTTCTAAATTTTTAAAGATCAATATTGACACTCCCTTTAAAATGGAGGGTGTGTGTGTGTGTGTGTGTGTGTGTGTGTGTGTGTGTGTATCTCGGATTTCATAGTGACCATTTTTCAATTGGATAAAGAAATAATATTTTTCCAGCCCGTTCTCCTCCTTTTGAATGTTGTATGAAAAGAAAGTAAAAGTTACCAAAGCAAATTCAAGAAATTCAAGAGAAACATAATTGTTCTTCCTTAGAGAAGAAAGTTAAATCATCTTTGAGAACAATCTGGGTGGCCTGAATTGTCTGGAAGCATTTATGTAAGATTGGATTTGCCTGTTCCAGTATCTGGTAGAACTCGCTATTAAAATCATTTTGACCTGGTGGTAGTTCTTCACTTTCTCCTCCATTTTATCCTCTTCCTTCTTCCTTTTTAGGGGTGGTAGAATAGAATTTTATATAATTATAGATTCAGCAGCTTTAATTATTATAGATCCCTTTGGTTTTCTATTTCTTCCTGACTCAGTTATGCAAAATTATATTTTCCTTGGAAATTGTTCACTTTGTATAAATGCTCACATTTATTTGTATAAAGTCCATATGATTCTTTTGTTTTGATATCTGCTTTACCTTAGATTATCTTCCCTATTTCATCTTAATATATTTATTTGTACTGTCTCCTTTTTAATTTTTAAAAATTTCCCCCCCAAATGTATCTATTTTACTAAACAAAATGTTTGATTTGGTTGACTTTCTCTACTGTGTTTAACAGGAAGAAAAACTTATTTTCCACTCCAATGATTTATGTGTGAATTAATTTCCCTAAATAATCCAGATTTCTTTCCCCATTTCTTACTCCTCTGCATGAAGGTTAACTTGAGTATCTGTTGTTGGGTGACAGCCATTGGTCCTCTTTTCTTGGTTGGGTTGATGTAAACCATCAAAAATTCTAAGCATGGAGAATTAGATTTCTTTTCACCCTCCAGTCCAGTGCAAGATAACAATCCTAGGTGTGTGTGTCTGCATCTCTCTGGTATGTAGTTCCAAGTTCTACAAACTAGAGGATGGGCAGGGAGTATTAGTAGATCTGTTTGGCTCTTGCTCTTAGTTACACCTCTAACATAATTTATCATTAATAAAGGTGATTATTTGATCTTCATATCTGTGACTGTTGATCTTACAGTGGATTCAGAGTTTAAGAGACAACAAGGAAGTTATTTATTTGGCTCTCTTAGACTCCAACAATATTTCTGGTTTTAATTTTATTAATTTGTGCTCTTTTTGTATTATGTGGTCCCTTTTTTTTCTCTTTAGATTACTTGATGTTCCTTTCAGCTACTTTTACTTATATTACTGTTCTTATGAGTTTTAAATTTTATTATTTCATTCTAAATAATGATAACTTCCATTATAATTTCTTCTTTGACTCCTGAATTAATTACAGATCTGCATTTGAGATTTTTTAAAATTTTATTTCTTAACAATAGCATATTATGAGGCTGTGCTTTTCGATGACCATAAAAACCCTACAATTCTAAAAGGATAAAGTTCTTTACAAGATATGAGCATTTAAGGAAAGATGAAGAAAAGAACTGAAATATCTGACTGTTAACATATCAACCTAGAATAACTTAAAGAGGCAATATCACTATCTTTCTAAGTCTCAATTTCCCCCTTTAAGTCTTATAACTTCTGCCCTATGTATATGATTACTTTAATATTCTTTAAATGGTATTTTCCTATAATGATATACCTAATGTAATATTTTTACATTATTTTTAATCATTCTAATGTCTTAAGACAACAAATTATGCTCAACTGAGATATTTTAAGAATTCCTTGTGTGTACACATGTGCGTTTCAACATAACCAGCATACATCAACATACCTATTTTTTTTTTTTTTTTTTAACTATGGGGCCGGGCACGGTGGCTCACAACTGTAATCTCAGTACTTTGCAAGGCTAAGGTGGGTGGATTACCTGAGGTCAGGAGTTTGAGACCAGCCTAGCCAACATGGTAAAACCCCATCTCTACTAAAAATACAAAAATTACCCAGGCGTGGTGGTAGGCACCTGTAGTCCCAGCTACTCAGGAGGCTGAGGCAGGAGAATCACTTGAACCTGGGAGATGGAGGTTGCAGTGAGCCAAGATTGTGCCACTGCACTCCAGCCTGGGAGAGAGAGCAAGACTCTATCTTTAAATAAATAAATAACATTTAAAAAAATAAAATAAGCTATGGTAGGAACAGCCTTTATTGGCTCCAGCAAGACGTGCCAGAGGGGATACAGCGTTGGCAGACTAGATTGCTGCCCTCCAAAAAAAAGACATACCTACAGTTAATAGTAATACCTTAATATTATTAAATATCCTGTGTTTACATCTGATTGTATTGTATGTTTTTAACACTTTGAATTAGGAACCAAATACAATCTATTCATTGCAACTAGTTCATAGGTCTTCTAAATTTCTTTCAATCTATAAATTCCTTTTCCACGTTTTTTTCTTAAAATTTTTTGTTGAAGAATCTGATTCATTCTTTTAAATTCCCCACAATCTGGATTCTGCTGGTTGCATCCCTGTGGTATTAACTCATTTCCCTTGCCTTTTTATTTCCTGTAAGCCGACAGTTAATCTAGAGCCTTCAGTTTATATTTCATTTTGTTTTGTGTTTTGCAAGACTCCTCCATAGCCAGTGATGTGTGTTGATATAAGGAAGTATATAATGTCTGATTGTCTCTCTTTTTGTCATTAGCAGCTGTGGATGACCATTGTCGAGGTCCATTGTTTCCTAAAGGCATGTAAAATGACAACATTCTATCATTTCTTCTTCGGTTATTAGCTAAACACTGGTATAAGTTATTTCACAAATATTTTTGTTTACTCTGAGTTGCAGTTCATACAGAAATGTTAGGATAAATTATGGATTATTTTTCTTTTTTTAATACCAGATCTCAAAACAATATAGTTGCTCTGTATGTCTGTCATCATACCCTGGCGTCCTCCAAGGCGGTCATAGAGGCTCTCTGCAGTATCCGTATGAAGTCATGGGTTTTATACATTGGATCTATTTTAACCCATTTCAGTTATTATTCTTATTTGTGTTCAAATCATCCCATCTTTGGCCAATGGGAGTTTATTCAAGCTGGCTTCCGCATCATTTTGATATGACTTCATAGTCTTTGATAGTTCCTTGCTGTTCATATGACAAAATATCCTAGATTCGTTTTAGATATTTTCTGAACAGATCTGGAATTAGCTATGTATATCTTATTTCAGTGCAAACTGATATTTTGCATTTTAAAAAGTGGCACTTATTGAGATAAAACGTAGTCATTGTTCCTCAGTATTTTCCGTGACAGAGTTTCTCTGGCTTCTTTATCTTTGCCTTTGGTATTCTACACTTACGCTGTGATGTGTCTAAGCATCCTGCTTTGAATACTGTGTCTTCCTACTCTCTAGCCTGTCCTTCTGAAAGTCCTATTAAATGTATGTTAGACCCTTTCATTCTTTAAACACTGTTTATTATCCTCATTTTAATATTTTTAATCTCTTTTATTTCTCAGTGTTACATTCTAAGTAATGCCTAGGATCTATATTCCAGTTGGTTCAAGTTTTTTTCAGCTGCATTTTCCTTGTACTTACCATTTTCCCAGGTTTTTAATTTTACAGATTACATTTAAATTTTTAGAATTTTTTATGGATTTAATTTTTTATGGATTACATTAAATTTAAATTAACTGAACTTACTTTTCAGTTCAGCCTGTTCAGTTTTCATAGTTGTTCTTTTCACATATTTTCATTCTTTCCTTTAAGTCTTACTCATTTTGAAAGTTTATTTATGGTCTCTAACAGATAGCTTGATCATTGGAAACTCCGGTAGGTCTCATCCTACGGACCTACCTGTCGTATGGGGTATGACCCAGCAGAACCACTTTGATTTTTAGTTCTCAGCTTGGGACTTCCTAAGTCATATGAACCGTGGAAACTGGAAACCCAAACCTATGTGAGGACATTCCTGTGGTCACAGATTCTTAGAGGAGATATTTCCCCCACACCAATACCTAGATTGAAACCAAGGAGTTTCCAGATTGTTGCCCTGTGCTGATGGGAAAATTTACACCTTTTCAGGGGTCTTGGTTGTGTGCAGTGATTTCATTTTCAACTCTTCATTTTGCAGGGGTTTCAAGTTGTTGAAACACAAGACCATAAACGACTGAGACCTTCCCCCACCAAGTTTCCATGAGGTCAAACTGATTTGCTTATTACTCTAGTTGTCAATTCCCTCTTCATTTTTGGCTATTGAACACTTCTGGTTTTTTTTTTTTATTTACTTATTTTTATTTACTTCTTCTTTGCAAGCACTATCCATCTAAAAGGACATTTTTGTAGTTTATCTGAAATTTCTATGTTCTCTGTACCAAAAGGGTTTTTAGGCCATGTAATTTGGCATACCGCCAGATGCAGAAATCCAGTCTCTGTTTTCATCTTTTCCAAAAACTTAATCTAAACCCATTGTAGTCTATACGGGCTAGTCAAAACACTAAGCTTTTGATGAAAAAAAAAATTGGTTTAGCAAGTGGCTCAGACATTCTGATTGACAGTTGATAGCATCATAAGACATGATGATTCCTGCAGGGAAAATAATCAAAGGGATTCTTCAGAGTGAAAGTGTTGGTTAATTACATTCTACAATCAGATGGACCCTCTCAAAACATTTATATGATTAATGGCACAGTGATACCCCACTTTAGCAGACACAGCTCCCAAACTGATCTCTTTGTAACTACCTTTGTTTTCAGTACAGTGATTTTGATTTTGTTGTCACAGAAGGCCAGTTTCAGTGATCAGAACCACAATGTTCTACCACTAATATAAAATGGTGGCAGCATATCCTCAATTTTTAGACAACTTTTAGCTAATGAATATCAATTTTCTCAGTTATAAAAAATGTCCCCATAGTGTTTTCTTAATATTTCTGTACCCACAATTGCTTGTGGTCTACTGTTTAAAAATGAATGAATTAGTAGGAAACTTATAGTAACAGAAAAATTCATAAACGTGATTTGTTAAGGGTATTGTATGTACACTTTTCTGTGAAGAGGCAGAGATATGCACAGAGCTTTTGTAACAAGGTCTTTGTTTCCAGAAGTAAACCTGTCTATGAACCTGAGTGTTTCCATCTCTTTAAGATATTTTCCTGTTTTCAAATCCATTAATCTATCTCCAACCTCACAACTTTGTTAAGGTTATTCTCTGAGGGAATTAGACATATCAATAGTCCACGGCCTTGTGTAAAGGAAATTATAATTTCTAGGTGTTCTGACCGATGAGTAATGTAAGAAACATCACAGAACGAAGGTTTAGAAATTTTGTTGTCACCAGCATATTATATCGCAAATAAGCACATATAATTGGAAGAATTTTGATAAAGCTATAGTGTTTTAAATATGCCCCTGTAATGTTTAAAAGTTGTCCGTCTATATGGTCCAGTTTCAAAGCAGTCTGTCAATCAAAGAAACCCAATTTGGCATCCAAAAAATCATTGAAAAAGAACTGAAGATATTTATTGAGAACACGTAAGAATACATACCTCTCAGAATTCCTCCTTTATCTTTCACTCACTTTCAATACACATTGCATCAACCCCCGTATTTCTTTTTTCATCACTCCCCAAGCCCCTCCCACAGTCCTAACCCAAGTTTCTCTCCTTCTTTTCTCCTTCCATCTTTTTTTTTCTTCTGGTTCTGAAATATTATATTTGCTGCATGACCAAATGTCAAAGTTGCATTTATTTTTAGGTGATGAAATGATGACTATTGACTAACATTAGTAATCACTTTCTCCAACATTTCTGAAAAGGTTTCTATCTACTTTGTCATATTGCTTTGAAAATTAGTCCTTGAAAACAATAAAAAACGTACTGAAGCCCTAAATAGAATGTTGCATTGTACAAACTCCTTCATAGCCATGAGTCATTCCTCACAACAGTCCTGTGAGGTATACCACTTTCTTAATCATATTTCACAAATGAAGACAGAGAGGGAAAGAGAAAGGTGTGGCACAATGGGATCAACACAGATAAAGTATACTGAGGGCCTTACATGAAATTCAAATAGTGTCGATCCCATTTTGTAGATAAGAATCTTGCTACAATGGGGATATGCTTCTCACTCCATAACAGCAACCGTCAGAGACAAGAGCGATTATCATGGTAGCTTCAGTTCTCATCCCTCCATCTTTCTTAATAATTTTGCAGCATAAAAGTCCAACATAATAGACCATCAGGCAAGCTGGGGCTTTCCTTAGATGGGGAAAGGAGAAGAAATGGGGCATTGGGGCCAGCATCCTCTTTGGTGTAAGACCTAGAAATACTTACATGCCTGATAATTTTCCCCCGACAGATTCACATGCACATATCTGAAAAGTATACTTACCTGTTTATAGTAAGAGCTGCATGAAACTTTCTTTTCTCCTTCTTTGAGAGACAGAGTCTTGCTCTGTCGCCCAGGTTGGAGTGCAATGGTGAGATCTCGGCTCACTGCAACCTCCACCTCCCAGGTTCAAGTGATTCTGCTGCCTCAGCTTCCCAAGTAGCTGGGACTACAGGTGCGCATTACCACACCGTTACTTTTTGTATTTTTCAGTAGAGACAGGGTTTCACTATATGTTGGCCAGGCTGGTCTTGAACTTCTGACCTCAGGTAATCCACCCGCCTCGGCCTCCCAAAGTGCTGGGATTACAGGCGTGAGTCACCGTGCTTGGCCTTCATGAAGTTTTCCTTGTCATTTAAACCCTCTGGGTATCTGTTTCCTCATACGTAAAAGGACCATGAAAAATAGTATTTATTTCCTAGGTTGAATGAGATCATACTTGTGAAGCATTTGGGAATAGTGCATGGTACATAGCAAGGGCAGGAGGGATGTTGTAGTTATTATTACTTAGTAGTAGTAGTCATGATACATGTGGTAGGTAGAGCAGCTGTAAAAATACACCTTATACTGGCTTATAGGCAATACGCAATCCACCTGAAGCAGAGACCCGTGATTAATATACGTAAATATTTGGATAGTAATGTTGGCAATGGGAGATGTAATAAAATTTTACACTTTCCTCTGTAAGAACTTCCTTATTCAAAACTGACTTTTTGCCTATCCATTGAAACACCAGTATTCTCATCTTTCTACCTAATTTAATAACAGGCAGCTTGTATCGAGTATTTACAATGCACTGGATACTCTGCTAAAAACGTAATAGTTTTATCTTCTTTAACTACAACAGTAACTGCGAAAGATAGGGGTTATTATAATTATCCTCAGTTTTTAGGTAAGAAGAGTGAAGCTTCAGAAAATTTCCTTAGCAAGAATGATGAGGACATTTTTCAGCTGGGCGCGGTGGCTCATGCCTATAATTCCAGCACTTTGGGAGGCCGAGGTGGACAGATCATCTGAGGTTGGAGTTTGAGACCAGCCTGACCAACACGGAGAAACCCTGTCTCTACTAAAAATACAAAATTGGCTGGACGTGGTGGCAGGCACCTGTAATCCCAGCTATTCGGGAGGCTGAGGCAGGAGAATCGCTTGAACCTAGGAGGCAGAGGTAGCAGTGAGCTGAGATCGTGCCATTGCACTCCAACCTGGGCAACAAAAGCAAAACGCTATCTAAAAAATTTAAAATAAAAAAAAGAATGAGGACGTTTTTCTTTCTTTGCGTCTCTATTATCTATCCTAAAGATTTGTTGAATGGAGGAAATGATAGTTAAACCTTACCAGTCTTTATTTTGGCACTGAACCTTACATCCGAAACAGATTTCAAAATCAATTATAAAAACAGGCAAAATCATATTTGAGGAATAAAACAATTTCCCCAAACGATTTTAGGAAGAAACTGAGGATGAAAAGATAAAACAGCACAAGCATCTTGGTGGGACACAGCTGGAAGACATGCAGATTTTATGATTACCAAGGATTTCACAGGAGGGTGGATGGCTAGGATTACAGAAGAAATCATCTCACCTTACAAGCCATCAGTAGGGATAAAGTGGAGTTGGAGATGCCATCCTGCTTTCTTCACACTCTTTGTGTTTTGAGGCCTAGTGCTTGTTGGGCTGGGTTATTTGAGCTGCTGAAACACAAACTGAAATGCAGGCTACCCATCAGCACACACAGCTGCTGCTATCATCCATAGTCTTGAGAGACGGGCAGGTTCAGAGGTCCGAGCAGGCCACCCAACAACCAGGGCTTACCCACTGAGGTTAGATGATTTCTCTTCCTCATGACCCATGGGATAATATGCAGTGGCTCAGTGGCTCTCAGGATAGTCACAACTCTACTGTGTTGCCCTTGGTAAGCTGGAAATTATAGCCTTGTTGACATGCTCTGCAGGCTGCTGTTAAAAATGCCAAACAGCAAATTTATCCACTGCTAGGTTCTTAAAGAAACAGATCCTCGGCTGGGCACGGTGGCTCACGCCTGTAATCCCAGCACTTTGGGAAGCCGAGGTGGGCGGATCATGAGGTCAGGAGATCGAGATCAGCCTGGCTAACACAGTGAAACCCTGTCTCTACTTAAAAAAATAAAAAATAAAAAATAAAATACAAAAAATTAGCCAGGCATGGTGGCCGGCACCTGTAGTCCCAGCTACTTGGGAGGCTGAGGTAGGAGAATGGCGTGAACCCGGGAGGCGGAGCTTGCAGTGAGCCGAGATCACCACTGCACTCCAGCTTGGGTGACAGAGTGAGACTCCGTCTCAAAAAAAAAAAAAAAAAAAAAAAAAGAAAGAAAGAGAGTCTCTGTTCTTGAGGAGCCACTAAAACAGAGGCTCTCAAAGTGTGTCTGAACCAACAGCATTGGTATCACCTGGGATCTTGTTAGAAATGCAAATCCCTTGACCGTATCCCAGACCTCCTGAATCAGAAGCTCTATGCCTCCTGGATCAGAGACCAGCAATCTGATTTAACAAGACTTTCAGGTGATTCTGATGCGTGCTCAAGTTTCAGAACCACTTTGCTAAGGGATTAAAGTCAGGAGAATCAAATTGAATACAGAATACAATATCTGGGGGACAAGGCAATGGTGATGTTGAGTTTCTTTCCTAGCTGGTCTTTCCTTGTTGCTTGTTTGAATATATATTTTGAATGGCTACAGATCAGTTGGAGAATTCTCAAAACTGTAATTTGCTAGTGAGGCTCAAGATTTAAATGAGACAGAATGAGGTAAAAAACTCTGGTGACTACTTATACAGATGAGAAGGGACTGATTTTATGTTGAAATCCTTGTTTGAAAAAGATTTGTCACTATTTACATACCTTATATAGTTGTTGTAGATATTGAAAATGGGATAATTTATATGAAGTTGTTTTTAAGCCATAAAACATAATGCTAACATTAGTGTAACATTATGGAGTTTTGACAAGAGAGTGGGTGAGGCAAGAGAGAATGAAAGGGCCTGATATAGATTATGAAAAAAGGGACTTGATGTCCCTATTCATTCATTCAACTATTTTTTCTTTTTCGCTTTTTTTTTTTTTTTTTTTTTTTTGAGATAGAGCCTTGCTTTGTCACTCAGACTGGAGTGCAGTGGCACAATCTCTGCTCACTGCAATCTGCACCTCTGGGTTCAAGTGATTCTCCCACCTCAGCCTCCTGAGTAGCTGGGACTATAGACGTGCACCACCACGCCTGGGTAATTTTTGTTTTTTAAGTAGAGACAGGGGTTTCACCATGTTGGCCAGGCTGGTCTCGAGCTCCTGACCTCAGGTGATCTGCCTACCTCGGCCTCCCAAGGTGCTGGGATTACAGGTGTGAGCCACTGTGCCCAGCCCATTTGACTATTATTTAGTAGGCATAGAATATATACCAAGGACTGTGTGAAGTGCTGGGAATAAAATGTTGAACAAAAACAGACATGGTCCTTGCTTTCGTAAAGCTTAAATCTAATAAAGGAGGCAGATATTTATCAAATAATGACATCAATGAATAGCTAAGTACTAAACCTAAGAAAAATATTCTGAAGCAAAAGAATATAGTTCCATGACAGCACAGAACAAAGGAACCTATTCTAGATTGGTGGAAAGAGGGGAGTGAAAAGGAAAAGAGGGAGGCTCAGGAGGACTTCCCTAAGAAAGTCCTGCTCTAACTGAAATCCGAAAGATGAGTAGAGGTAAGTTAGGTCAGGCTGGAGGATGAGGGGTTGGAGAGGAAAATTTATAGACTGAGGAAAGAGTGTATAAAGGCCCTGTGCAGAAATGCAGCATGAGGCCGGGTGTGCTGGCTCAAGCCTGTGGATCACTTGAGGTCAAGAGTTTGCGACCAGCCTGGTCAACATAGTGAAACCCTGTCTTGACTAAAAAGACAAAAATTAGCTGGGTGTAGTGATGGGTGCCTGTAATCCCAGCTACTTGGGAGGCTGAGGCAGGAGAATCGCTTGAACCCAGGAGGCGGAGGTTGCTGTGAGCTGAGATCATGCCACTGCACTCCCACCTGGGCCACAGAGCAAGATTCCATCTCAAAGAAAGAAAAGAAAAGAAAAAAAGAAAAGAAAAGAAAAGAAAAAGAAATGTAACAAGGTGCATTTGAATTAAAATCAGGCCAATGTGGCTGTACTGAAGAGCATACAGGTGACAATGGGGCAAGAAGCAGCTTGGGAGGTAGAGCAGAGACAAGACTATGTAGGGCCTTGCAAATCTTGTGTGTATCAATTAGAAACTGACTGCAACTCCTAGTGCCAGAAATCCAACTAGTGAATGTATTATGTAAAGATTTTGTTCTCTTGCACAGAAGAAGCCCAGAAGTAGAAAGTCAAGTCTTGTAGCATGGTTCTCCCAAGTCACTGGAACCCACGCCTCTTTCATCTTTCTGCCTTACCATTTCTGGTTCTAGCCTCCACCTTCAAGGTCTCAAGGTGGAGACTGGAGTGCCAGTGATCACAACCATATTTCAAACATGAAGAACCCAAAGGGCAAGGGTAAAAGGATTTTCCTGGGTACTCCGTTTAACAACTTCTGCTTATATCGCATAGGTTATTCCTCTCTGTAAAGGAGGTTAGGAATTATCTTTTTTTAAATTTGTGTCTGAGATATATTGCTGTCCCAATAACGAAAGATTTTTGTGAGATAGAAGGAGAAAACAGATACTGTGGAAAGGCTGTCTTTGCAACACAGTGTTAAAGATTTTGGTCATTTTCCTGTGATCCATAGGAAGTTATTGGCAAGTCTTAAGGAAGGACATGGTGGGACTGGCTGCAATGTGGAGAAAGGAATTGGGGCTGGGAAAGCAGAGTGAATGGAGAGAAAACCCAGGAGAATAAAGAGATGATGGCAGCATAGATTGATGCTACGGTGACTATCCCATGGTGATGACTATGGAAATACTGGAGTCAAGATTGTTTTGAGAGACATTTAGGAAATGAAAGAGTTAGGCCCTAGTGATGAATTAAGTATGGTAAGTGAGGGAGAAGAGGGCATCAAGAATGATATATGCTGGCTGGATAATGGTATCATTAATTGAGACAGAGAACAAAGGAAGAGGAGCAGGTTTGCTGAGGAAGATCATGAACTTGGTCTTAGGCAAACTGAAGAGGAATGCCTTCCAAATGGAGATGTGGTAAATAAATAATTGGACATCTGGGTGTGGAACACAGAGATCTGGTCTGGGCTGGAGATGTAAGCTGGTATCACATAACTGAAATCATGATTGATAATGATAGTCAGGAGAGAGTGCAGTATACAAAGTGAGAAGAGGGTCTAGGACTGAGACTTGGGGAACTTCAGTATTTAATGGAAGGCAGAGGAGAAAGAGGCAGAAATGGAGACAAAACAGGAGCAGTTAGAGACTTGGAAGGAAAACCAAGATGTAGTGTCAGAGGCAATAAAGTCCAAGCAAGAGGGATTGTGCCCAGCATCAGCAAGAGGGTCAATGAGATAAAGACTGAAAAAGTTTTTTGGATTTAGCAACATGGAGACCACTAGAGATCTTCATGAGGGCGACTTGGAATATTTGGGCTAGAAACCAGTTTGTAATGTGCTCAAGAGTGACGCAGGTTTGAAAAAAATGGCAGCAGTAAGTATGTAATTTGTTAAAAGACTGGCTTTGAAGGAAAAGAGACAAATAGAGTAGAGATAGGAGGGATATTATTTCGTAATATGGAAAGGCCTAGAGTGACCTAGGGCTTAATTACTTATGCGAAGGACCTAGCTGAGAGGAGAGAAGGGGTAACTGATACATGGAAAGTTTCTGGAAAGGTGGGAGGATATGGGAACCAAAGCACAGGCCATGGGGTAACCGTAATGAGGTCTAAGAGAAGGTATAGTGAGAAGTGCAGGATAGATAAGGATTTGAAGCCAGAAAGTAGGATATTGCAGTTCAGGGTAACAATTTTTCATCTTACACTTTCCAAAATACTAATGTATTATCTTGGGGAAAATGAAGTCATACAAGTGTTATAATTTTTAGGAAATGTGCAGATCACGTTAAGGTTGTCACAAATGTTAAGCACTTCCCTTTCATTTTCTCTCTCTTGGGTATCTAATTCAATGAGACCTCAATAAAATAATGTAGTAGGAGTTAGGATTTACTAAGCCTTCATGAGAGCATGTAATCCTTCCAACATCCCTGTGAGGCAGATGCTATTATAGTCTCAACAGTAGAGATGAGGAAATTGAGGTTTAGAGGGGTTAAGTAGCTGGTTTGAGGTCACTTGCTATTCTGTGGTAACAGGATTCACAGGATTCAGAGCTTTATCTGAGGCATAAGTTCTGGTGATCTATTGCACAGTGTAGTCACTAGAACAATAATGGATTGTATATTTCAAAATTGCTAAAAGACTAGATTTTAAATGTTCTCATTGCAAAGAAATGAGTATATAAGGTAATGGATATGGTTAATTAGCCTGATTTGATCATTCCACAATATATGCATGTATTGAAACATCACATTGTACCCTGTAAATATATACAATTATTATTTGTCCATTAAAAGTAAAATTAAAACATTTTTAGAAAGCTTTATCTGCCTGCTGCAGGATTCTTTGCTGCCATGCTGGGCTACATGCCTCATAAGAAAAGACGCTGATAGGCAAATCCACTCAGACATAAACCAGTCTGCAAGGGAGGCAGGACTTCCCTGGGGTAAGATTAGAACCTGTATTTGTGACTTGGAGGTTATCACAGCAACATCCCTTGGTGAAAGGTTATCTCTTCTTAAAGTATCACAGAGTAAATGAAACTTATTATAAAATAGGGGAGAAAAGCAAGAGAAATGAAACAAGAAATACCATATCAAAATGGAACAAGTTTAAGGTTAATCTACACAGAGAGACAATTTTCCATAGAACTTTAAAGTACTCAGGCAAATATGTAGCAGGTGGGATTTCCAAGTTGCTGCTCTGGGATTTCCAGCTTTTACTTTGCAGCCTGAGGGCAAGTTTCTTTGGTGACTGTGTACTTCAACTTCACCATGGAGTACTTCACTTTGTTCTGCGCTATGATATTTTTCAAAGAGTTGCTTATTTCAGGGAAATGCCATATACAACCAAGAGACGTCCGGAACTACTTCACATCAGATCTGGGCAGTTTCCTTGAGACAAAATGGCTGCCCACGGGGTTTTCACAGGGGCGGGTCTGTGGTCATTTTTAAGTGACGTCAGTGAAATTTGACCCGTGGCTAGAGGTTACCAGGATGTGCGCTTGAGTTTACTTCCCCTTCTTTAAGCTCCAGCGACTCCACCTAGCAAAACAAGCGATGGAATGACTGACATCTGTTTGCAGAGGGCCCTCCCGGGAACTTCAGGAGCATTCTATTTCTAGGAAGAAAGCAAGACCCTAGGGTCGGGATTTTCCATTACTGCTTCTGGAAATCTAAGAAATGCTTTTTAGTCTCTCTTCTTCTCTTCTTCTATTCCACCGAAAAGAAAAACTTTCCCCCAAACCTATAAACCCTGAAAGTAAAGAGATAACACAAACACACATTTTTGTTGACGTTCCTTCTTTCACTTCAGCTTCTTTGTTGGAAGCAATTTGTGGTCTTTGAAGATTGAATCAGGAAAGTTAAAGGACTGTAATTATTCAAAGTGTACTTTTCTTCCGGGGATGCTTGGGGGTTGACTCTGGGGTTCTACAACCTGGAAATTTAAGGCAATAAAGAGCAAATGACAGTGACTGCCTCACGAAAAGTTTGCTTTCTCAATGCTCTGACAGGGGCTATAGAATAAAAAAAATCCTTGCATGTCATTTATTCCTAATCTTATGAAGTAGATTTATTTGTCCTATTTATGTTTCTTTAGATTATTGGGGAACAGCTTGAATCCAGGGAGGGTGATATTTCTGGCTTCTTGCCTTATAATGAACTTTTTAGCAACTCCCAGTTTGTTGATTTCACTAACCTTTCCCAAGGCCTTACAATCTCTTTCTAAGATATTGAACTTTAACTGACAACAAGTATATTTGAAGATAGGGCTGGTAGAAGAAAATTATAACTATATATAAACAGTAATTATAACTGTATAAACTATACAGTTTATAGAAAATTATAACTATATAAGCAGTAATTATAACTACATATGCATATTAACAATGGCCTACATATATTTTCCAGCCACCGGGCTAAGCTCCTTATAGGAATTGTCTTATATAAAAAATTTACAATAATCCTATAAAGTTGGCACTATTATCATCTCCTTATTTTCTGCTGAGGAAATTCAGATTTAGAATGATTGAACAGCCACTGCAAAATTGTAACTGAGATAGTGTAAGAGGTTTGATCTAACCAACTCCATCTTGCTTCTAACCTCTCAGCTGTCCTTGTTCATCCTGGGCATAAGCCGAACTAACTTTGGGAGAAACTTAGTTTATAGTTTAAAACAAAGATGATAACAGCTCTTTCCCAAAACAAACCTCCTTCTTGCCTGGGGACTAGTCTGCCATTGTAGGACTAAGAAATTAGCCACAAGATTAAAAATTATGATTCAGAAGTCATGCAGCTGGAGTACAAAATTCTGACCCTCCCTAAACTGCTCCTATGATTAGTGCTTGAGATATTTTTCAGACCCTGCACTTAATGGATCAGCTGGCACCACCCAATCGATAAACTGGATCATATGATCTTATGGCTCCCACCCAGGAACTGCCTCAGCACAAGAAGACAGCTTTGACTCCCTATGATTTCATCTCTGACCAATCAGCACTCCTGGCTCACAGGCTTCCCCCCCACCCACCAAATTGTCCTTAAAAACTCTGATCCCAGAATGCCCAGGGAGACTGATTTGAGTAATAATAAAACTCCTGTCTCCCGCACAGCCAGCTCTGCGTGAATTACTCTTTCTGTACTGCAATTCCCCTGTCTTGATAAATTGGCTTTGTCTAGGCAGCAGCAAGGTGAAACCATTGGGCGGTTACATGTAAACCAAAAAAATTGTCTCAATAATAGGAATTCCAATCCAGACCCTATTCTTGACAGTTATGCTATCTTGCCCCTAGGAAATGTCACTCATTAGGCATGAATTGCCAAGCAGAGAAGGAAGATGGCAAAGTTTACAGGAAGAAAAAGTGTCAAGGCTCCTTTCACCAAACAAGGAGATCCTGGAACTCAAAGCTGGAGAGAACTTTGTATCACATCTTTCACATCCCACTCCAGGCTTTCAAACATAAAATGGGAATTAGCCAATTTAAGGCTTCTAGAATCCACAAGACTCTATCGCTTCAGTTGTCCCCTTCATTCATGAAATCATGCCCAAGCACTCAGCTCTCAGGGATATCCACTCCTGTGATTTTCCTCAGCACTCCCAAGGAATAAAGCTCATAAAGAAATACCTTATAGTGTTACATAGCACATTTTAGGTTTTTGTTTTGTTTTGTTTTAAGATGGAGTCTTGCTCTGTCACCCAGGCTGCAGTGCAGTGGCGCAATCTTGGCTCACTTCAACCTCCGCCTCCCGGGTTCAAGCAATTCTCCTGCCTCAGCCTCCTGAGTATGTGGAATTACAGGCTTGCACCCCACAACTGACAATTTTTTTTTTTTTTTGTATTTTTATTAGAGACAGGGTTTCACCCTGTTGACCAGGCTGGTCTCGAACTCGTGATCTCAAGTGATCCACCTGCTGTGGCCTCCCAAAGTGCTGGAATTACAGGCATGAGCCACCGCACCTGGCCATAGCATGTTTGTATAGTTACTGCATTTCATCTCCACTAAACTTTGTGAAGTAGGCTAGGGAATACATTAACTTTTATTTTTATTATTTCTTTTCTGTAGACATGGAAATTAATCCCCAGAGAGGTAAGTTAACTTGTCAAAGGCACTGGACAAGTTTGGGGTAGTGCTGGGACCAGTACTCAGGACCTTCAGCCATAAGACCTGATTTGTTCTATGACACCATGTCCATCCCGTCAGAATCAAGAGATGTTTGTCCAGAGCCTGGGAGGTATAGGCCTTTGAGCAAAGCTCTCTGGATAGGAAAACAGATGTGGTCTCCACCCTGGGAAGGATTACTGTTTTCTTTGGGAGATGGCCCTTATTCTAATCCAATTACTAACCACACAAATAGTTCATTGGTTTTTTGGAACTATCTTGCAAGCACAGTCAAGTTTATACTTCTTTTCTGTGCCCCTGGGGATTTTATACATTGCCCCACACCCAGCAGGTGCTTTGGGAGTTGGTTCAATGAAGCTTACATTAGAGACTAACAG
Organism: Papio anubis; assembly: GCF_008728515.1. NCBI lineage: Eukaryota > Metazoa > Chordata > Mammalia > Primates > Cercopithecidae > Papio > Papio anubis. The sequence continues at coordinate 28,722,564 of NC_044988.1, forward strand.
TGGCAGCTTGGTAGAAAGAGTGGAGACGTTGGAACCTGGTCAATCTGCGTTCACGTCCTGCCTCTGCACTTTCTGGTTGTGTGACCTAGGCAGGCACCCGATCTCTCAGTGCCTCAGGTACCTCAACTATAAAAGGAAGATCTTAGTACCTATCACACAGAGTGATGCAAGAACTCTGACATAATGCAGGTATGGCCTTGAGTATACTACCTGGCACAGAGTAAGGAGGCAGGAAATGTTCTCTGTTAAGTTACTATTATTAGGATGTATACCTTATCATCTTTCTAATAGTTTCAGTTTGTCATTGTTGAGCCTGCAAAGCTTCCTGTATGTATTTCAGCACATGCTTCTGTTGAATCTAATTGCAGGTGGTTCTCTTTTCTTTTCATTCAGGCGAGGAGGATAATCACATTCAAAGCTATAGTTCAACCAAGTGCAACTTAGCACTGTAACTTCCTTAGCTACAGTGGTGCCTATTAATAGGATCAACCTGGGACCTTCTTGGCAGGTGTCAACTCCACCCACAACCAAGTTCACCAAAAACACAAGTTAAATTTGGAACAGGAGGCTTTGAACAAGATGCCCCTGGTTGCTATGTGTGGTACCCTTACCCTAAATGCAGTGGCTGGGGAAGCTGCATTTTAGTGTTATGGATACTTCCAACAGGACCAGCAAATGCTAGAAACTGCTAGAATCCTATTCAAAGGATTCCTGGAGCTCCTTTAATAGAGCACATTAGTGTGGACCAAAGTCATTTCCCAAAGAGTGGGACCCCCAGCCCCCTGTGCCAAAGTTGGACCCAAGGGCTCATAGAGTCCGTCTGCTATCCCATGAGATGCCTCTGAGCCCAGATGATTTCAGCTCAGTAATGTCTGATCTGCCTGCTTGTTTTCCCTTTTGCTTTCCCTAAAGCAGCCTCAGAAAAAAGAAAATTTTGCCTGTGTTGAAATGGGGCCTTTGTTGAAAAAAAAAAACCACAGCTTCACTGCAGGTCAGCATACTCAACCCTACACTCTCCTCATAATGGAATATAAAGCAACGAAACTCTTTCAGGTTCGTGACTTGGAACTCTACCAATTTGTCTCCAATTTACTCATTCCTTTGATTCAGGTAGGAGAGAGCAATGATGGCCTTGACTTTCAGAGTCTCCTCCCACCTGGGACTTCCCAGGCCCTGAAGCACACTCCTTTCCATTGCTTCAACTTAGTTCCTCTCCCCTGCCCTATTGCATAGAAATTAGCATGAGCAGAAGTGTCTATCTCTACTGTGGACTATGTACTTAGCATAAAATACCTTTAAAATAACTTGACAGCAGCTCAGCTGTCTCTAGAAATATACCCAGTTGAGCCTTTTAATTATAAGATGTTTGTTGTTCCCTGTGGCATTTGAACAATTGCTTTTCTAATTTCTGAACCTACCTTAGCTATATTTGAACTCTTAGGATATGCTAGGCTCTGCACTATCTGACTTAAACCTGACAAAGACCCCATGAAGTAGGTACCGCTGTTATATCCATTTTACTGTTAAGAAAAAAACAAGGGAAATTAACCCATAATGCTAACTTTTCTGCCTCAGTGCCTCCCAGGTATAAAAGGCTATGGGCTTTGTTCTCTCTCTTTCCCTCTCTTTTTGTTGTTGTTGTTGTTGAGACGGCCTTTCACTCTGTCGCCCAGGCTGGAGTGCAATGGCATGATCTCGGCTCACTGCGACCTCTGCCTCCCAGGTTCAAGCAATTCTCTTGCCTCACCCTCCCGAGTAGCTGGGATTACAGGTATGCACCACCACGCCTGGCTAATTTTGTGTTTTTAGTACAGATGGGGTTTCACCATGTTGATCAGGCTGGTTTTGAACTCCTGACCTCAGATGATCCGCCTGCCTCAGCCTCCCAAAATGCTGGGATTACAGGCGTGAGCCACCATGCCTGGCCGGGCTTTGTTCTCTTTACAGATGAAAGTACCTTGAGGGTGGGGACCAAGCCTTAAAAATCTGTGCCAAGTTTTCAGTTGTATTACAACTGTATTCAGTTGTAATACAGACGTATTACCAGACGGGAGTTTCACAAATGCTAGAATCAGTCCACTTCTCAACAATAATTTATACAAAGTGCATATCTATTTAGAACTTTCTAGGTTTGAAACTTAGTATCAATCCCTGTGGAGTACACAAAGGAAGTACATCATCTATTCGGGGGGGTTTTAGTCCCTATGAAACAGGAAAACCAATTAAATGTTTAAACTAAAAATAAATGTTTCAGCCTTCAGAGAAAGGGGAGACCAGAACCCTGGGGAGGTGGTGGGATTTCAGGTGGATTGAAGAACCAGGCCAATGTCAAGAAGCGGAGGATGGGGAGAATGAGGAGTAAGGTGGGGGAAGGAAAATGAGGAGTTGGCCTGTAACAATAGAATATGCACATTATAATTTCTTTCAACATCAAGGATGAGAATTCTAGGAGCCTTATAGGGACTTCTCCTGATTAGAAAAACAAATACTTCTTAGCTCACCAAACAGATTTTCCTCCAGGGCCTGGTATAGGAGGCAAAGAACCCCTATAGGGCAAGTTCCAGATACACAAGGAACTGGTCTTCGCCTCCTTCCGGCTCTGGTGTTCTCCTTGACCACCCTTTTCTATTTCCAGTTATTTTTCTCTGAATTTAGTTTTTGCAGATGGAACATACAGAAGCTTTATGAGCAGAATTAAACAACCAGGGTTGGCAGCCTTGCTCTCAACCCTCTAGCTGTGTGTGGGCTTTGAGGAGAATGATGGCAAACCTTGGTTCAACATGTCTTGTGTGCTAGGTGATGTGTTAGATGATGTGCCAGGCATTGTGTGTGTGTTAACTCATTGCATCTTCACAAGTAAGGTGAGTCATGACCTATTACCACTGCCCTTTTGTGACAAAACAGAGGCTTAGTAGAGACAGGGTTTCGCCCTGTTTGCCAGGCTGGTCTCGATCTCTTGACCTTGTGATCCACCTGTGTCAGCCTCCCAAAGTGCTGGGATTACAGACGTGAGCTACCATGCCCAGCCTGTGATTTTTATTTTTTTTTTTAATGACACACAATTATTTTTTAGCTTCTCTCTTTCTCTTTCTCTTTTTCTATTTGTCTTTTGTGTTGCTTATCAGATCTCATAGAAGGTGAAACCAGGATAGTACTCCACTCAGAGGTGAGTGTATAGGTAATAAATATGTGGAACAAGACTCTATTGTCCTCAGGTAAAGGTGGGTGACCCTGGGTGCCCTTAGATAAGCCAGTAAATACTGTTCTACCAAATACTCACATACTGGGCAGGTGTTTGAGCAGGTGTGGCAGCCTTGGGGCAGACGCTGAATGTGGTACACAAGAGGTTAGTGGATATAGTTACACCTTCATAAAACGAATGCTGGACTATCTCCCCTGCTGCGTCTTAGCTACAGGGGCGAAAAAAAGATTTTAATTAGTTTCAGCTTCCAAAAGAGTCTCAGGTCAGACTTCCGAATCTGCCTCCTATAGGGAAAACACTTTCAAATTCTACCACTTGGCAACAAATCCCTCCCAAACAAAACCCCAAAACAAAAAATTACATTTCTAACTAAATAAGTAACCGTGCTTCTTAGATAGACAGCTTCATTTTGCATTCAGCAGCTTGGATTGACACAATCTCGGGCAAAAGTGGAAGAGGCAAGAGGTGAAGCTGAGCTGTTTGGAAGTACAGCTCAGAATGATGGCAGAGAGATTGGAAGGGGTGAGGAAAAATCAAAGCTGATTCCTATTTTTTTCCCCCCTGGGCAACTTGTTAGATTATTTAGGTCAATGATGCTTTCAGGAATTAACATTTTGCATTGTAATGTCACTTTCACTTTTTCAAAGAGCTTTCATCTCTCCACCCCTGTTGACATAAATGATCACACTGAGTTGTATCTAGGTTAGTTTTAGAAGAGACTGAGTTCAGGGATTTCTGAGATAAAGAGAGGATTTTTATTTTATTTCTTTGCCTCAGGTAGCATTCAATATATAAATATTTCTCTTCATTAAGTCCCAATCAAGTTTAACTAAACTTTCAAGACAGATGGGGAGATGTTATTTTAATCATAAAAGGTACCCACACAAACTTCTCTAAAGCAGTGAAGTTTTCTTGGTATTCATTTATTTATTCAACTATCTTTGAACTCTGACAATGTCCAAATACTGTACTGAGCTCCATGCACAGTGCTGCAGTGAGCAGCCTCTGGAGCTGTGTGTTAAACATGCAGATATGGTTCTGAATCATGATAGATAGAAGGAGCGGGAATAATGGTGGGTGGAGAAAAGCCCCTTTGTTTTGGGTGGTCAATCAAAGCTTCTATGAGGAAAGAACATCTATGCCAAGACTTGACAGATACCGGGGACCCCGTTGGGTAAAGAATGAGGCAAAGAGAAGACAGGAGAGCAGGAACGCATTTCTGGAATAGTGAACAGCATTTGCAGAATTCTGGAGGTGTAAAAAGTTTGGCAAGTTTGAGAAACAAGCAGTGGGGCTGGAGCGTAGGGAATCAGGAGGAGAGGGTGAAGATGAGGTGGAAGTGGGGCTACACTGACACGACCTACTGATAGATAATCACTTGACAGAGGATGAAGGAAGTCACGGCTATCTCATTAGGGACCCACTGCTTATATAAGAACTATCAGAAATGTAATGATCATTTTCTCTCTGAACTTATAAACTCAGTCAGCAGAGAATTGATTTGATTTTCATATAGTCATTTTACCACACTGTTGAATAAAATGTGGCAAACATTTCTGTACAAGTTAAGAACTTGTTGGGTGGCTTGCTAGCAAAATTTTTCACCCTCAACTCTAGGGAATAATATCTGGACCACAGGTTCCAAACTGGTGTTCCACAAGCTGACTTTGGTCCACAAGCATAGCTTCTTTGGCCTGGACAGCATTTTTACAACATCTAAATAAGTTGCAGACTGGGCGCAGTGGCTCGCGCCTGTAATCCCAGCACTTTGGTAGGCCAAGGTGGGCAGATCACTTGAGGCCAGGAGTTCAAGACCAGCCTGGCCAACATGATGAAACGCCCATCTCTACTAAAAACATACAAAAATTAGCTGGGTGTGGTGGCACATGCCTGTCATCCCAGCTACTCAGGAGGCTGAGACAGGAGAATCATTTGAACCCTGGAGGCAGAGGTTGCAGTGAGCTGAGATCATGCCACTGTACTCCAACCTGGGTGACACAGTGAGATCTGTCTCAATAAATAAATAAGTAAATAAGTTGCAGCAGCAGAAACTGCTATGTGTTCAGCAAACTTATTTCCTTCTACAGTTGATGCACAGCTGCACTACGTTTCCCAGCGTCCCCAGCAAGTAGGAGGGACCATATGACGAGTTCTGTCAATGGATATGAACGGAAGTACTAGCCACTATTTCCAGGCCTTGACAGTAAAAATCCTCCTCCCAGCCCTCCACGTTCTCTCTCTGTCCCCATCTGCAACTGAATGCAGAGAAGGAAGGTGTCATAGAAGATGCAGAGCCACATGATGAAAGGAGCCGGGCTCCCTGGATGATGGAACAGTCTCCACAGTGACCCTCTTTGGATTGTGATATGAGTGAGTTTGAAACGTCGTTGTGTTCGCCACTGGGATTTGAGTTTGTTTGCTACAACAGTGTCTTTGTTTGGGTTCCTCCCAGGATCAGGTTCTGAGATATGGATTGATGTCCAAGTAGTTTATTGGGAGGTGATCCCAGGAAACATCAGTACACAGGCAAGTGGGAAAGTGAGAAGGAAAAGGGATGGATTCCAATGAATGGCACATTATCTACCAGATTGTACTGTGGCAGCTGGAGCTCAGTCACACAAGGAAACTCTGGGAGGCAATACAGAACATATCTCAGAGCTATCCTAACTGAGAGGTAAGATTAGCATATTTATGTACTTTCCTTTCATTTTTTGCGAGCTGCTTACAAGGGCATTAGCGTTTTGGCAGTCCCAGATGCTTGCATGCGGGTCAAATGTGTGCACAGTGTCTTCAGGCAGAGTTGAAGGCAATCACAGTAGGCAGCCTCACCTGCAGAGGGGAGTGCTGAGTGGATATGAGTGGAGCACCAATAGCATCTGCTAAGAATGTTTAGCACACACTGTGGCCAAGACTTAAAATTAGGTGACTTAACATAAAATTGGAGTTTCTAACTTCCTCCAAAAAATAAGAAGATAGTCAACATTGAGCCTACATTTCTGTATGGCGATAACTGGCTGGAGCTGACTAGATGGGGTAGGGTCTCTAATCTCCATAGTCCCCATAACCCACCACCAATCCTCTCTGTTACCCAGGCTGGAGTGCAAAGCCACAATCTTGGCTCACTGCAACCTCTGGCTCCTAGGTTCAAGTGATCCTCCCACCTCAGCCTCCTGAGTAGCTGGGATTATAGGCACCATCACACTCAGCTAATATTTGTATTTTTAGCAGAGATGGGGCTTCATCATGTTGGCCAGGCTGGTCTTGAACTCCTGATCTCAAGTGATCTGACCACCTTGGCCTTCCAAAGTGTTGGGTTTACAGGCGTGAGCCACCGCGCCGGGCCTACTGGCCCACCTTATGATTCTTTCTGTAGGCATTTGAATCTGTAACCCCAGGCCTTTTACTAGAACAAATCTTGTGTTTCGTTCATTTCCTCCCTTCTTTCTCAACCAGGTTGCATTTTCTTCCCTTTGTACCCCACTTCAAAAGCTCCTCGGACTGTACTTTCTTGATGAGGACTTCCCTGACCACTTCACCATACTTCTATGGCCATCTACAGCTGTGACGTCCAATATGGTAGCCACTGTCCGCATTTGGCTATTTTAATTTAAATTTCAGTTAATTAAAGTTAACTAAGCTAACAAAGATAATTAAAATTTAAAAATGAGTTCCTCCACCATACTAGCTACATTTCATGTGCTCCATGGCCATAGGTGGGTAATATATTGGATATGTCACATATTGGACAGCACAGATATAATACATTTGCATAATGACAGAAAGTTCTGTTGGACAGTGCTGACCTGTATCATAATCCTTTTAGTTTTACTTGTAGGTGCTTTTTTGTTTTCTGTAAGTATTTACCTCTTAAGGTGAAATCGTCTTTAAAAAATGAGAGCCAGTGTGTTCTATTTGTCTTGTATTCCTGCTCACAGTCAAGTACCTAAGCGACTGCTTGTAGTAATATTGCTGATGTATCTCAAGTTGCTGAATGAAATGTGGTTACCAGAGTTCCCTGTAGTCCCATTCAGAGAGACATTGCTCGCTCTTCTGTCCTCTTCAGGCTTATTTGGAAGTCTGAAGACGCTGCCTAGGGGGAAAAGAGACAGGGATTTCAACATTATACTCTTTTAGGATTGGAAGGAAACTCATTAAGGCCACTTATCATTGCCTACTTTAAAAAAAAAGTAACCTATACTTTGGTGATTTAATTTTTTATGTCTTTATTGTATTTAAAATTCAGTAGGAATTGGGACATGAAGACATCAAGGTAAAACATCCTGATTTGGGAGTTTGACAAACAAGGGTGGCATCCCAGTTCTGTCATTTATTAGCTACAAGACTTCACACCATTTACTTGCCTTCTCTAAGGAGAAAAATAAAAATATCTACCTAATGGAGTTTTGATGAGGATTAAATGAGATGAATGCCATAGGAATTATTGTTATCAACAAAAAATCAAATCCAAAGGAAAAGCAAGCAAGATAAGAATAGACCTCCAGTTGCGTGCCTGTTGGAAGGGACCAAAGCTGATAATGCATTCAGAAAATTCCTTCCAATAGAAACGTGTGCACAGTTGCAGGGGATCCATTTTACAAACACTAATTTCCTTGGAAAATAGTAATGTATTTTCATTAGCATGAAGACTAGAGACTAGAGTTATGGGGCAGGCCTTGCACTTTCCCCTTGCCCTACTCTGCCAAACAAATGATATCTCAAATTAAATCTGCCTTTTGGTGGAAAAAAAAAAAAGGATAATGGAAATAGGATGACCAGGAATAAAAGGACTGGAGAGTTCCAATCACTCAGTTTTGGGTCAGAAGAGAAAATCATTATGCGGAATGTCTATCTCTTTTTCTGTCTTCGCTGTCCATATGTTTTATATGTTTGTAAATGATAGAACATTCTGAATGCAATTATTGCTTTCTTTGTCCAAAGAGGTAGACGGTGCCTGGGAAGGTTAATGTTCTCAAGCACCTCTGAGGCATGACTGTGTCCTTTTCTTGGTCATCAAGCTGTGAAAAGTCACAGTGCTGTCCAATAATCTCATGGAGAAACAAGCTAAAGGCACTTCCTTCTGGACAGAACAGATCATGCTAGGCCTACCTACAAATGGCATTTTGGCTGGTGGCCATAATGTCATGATGAAACTTGGTTTGGGCAGAGGCTCAGAAGTGGCATTTGGGAGATTTTCCTTTTTTAACTGTGTACAATTGATTGTTTGGGAAAGATGCTCAAAATCAGTTGCAAAGTGAAATAAAGTAGATTACAAAAGAGGATGTGTGATATGATCACATTCTGTTAAAAGAATGAGAGACTAGTTGGAAAGTGTCTAATAGAGTTCTTTGTAGCTATAGAAATTCACACAAAAAGGAATTTATCGGAAAGATGTGGAAGTTCATAGAAGTATGAGTTAGGTATTGCTGCATAACCTACCACTTCAAACTTAGAGGCTTAGAACATTTGTTTAGCTTGTGATATAAAAGTAGTCTTCTTCATGTATCTGAAGTCAGCTGTGTGTGCACAAGGTGGTTCTACTTCTGAGAGTTGGCCGAGACCCCTGTGCTCTCCTCCAAGTGGTTTGTCATCCTCCAGCAGCTGACACCAGTTTTGTTCTGGTGGCTCCAAGAGAGACTGGAAGCACACAAGCCCTCTAGAATTTGAGGCTCCGAGCTGACACACCTTCACTGTTCCTGCATTCTCCTGGCTAAAGCAAATCCCAACGCATCCCAGATTCAAGGGGTGGGGAACTAGACTTCATTCTTGATGGGCCTCTGTCTCTTGCACAGGGCATGATATGGAGGCCGCTAGTTGAGGCCATGAATACAATCAATTTACCATATTAGAATTGAAGGAAACGGTGAAGAATTAGTTCTCAGGAGGCCCAGGACCCAGAGCTGCTCCAGGTATCTGGGAGATCTGTGACAATGAGTGACCTCATTAGTGTTCCCCTCTCGGGAGGAAGAAACTCCAGCATTTTCAGTCTTCAAGGGTCACTTAGCTACAGACTGAAATCACAGCTTGGTCACCTGCCTACTGCTTTGCCAGCAGAGGACCTGACACCTAGGTTGGTAGTCCCACTAGAAATGATATTCCACTGATTGAGTGGCTATCCCCAGAGCAAAATGTGGGTGTGGCTCCGAATGAATGCTGGGTCTTTCATACCAAAGTACTTTCTCTATACACTAAAATGTTAACAATAGTAATATCTGTATGTTGGATTCATGGAAGAGGTTTTGTTTGTTTGTTTGTATGTAATCCTGAATTTCTCTAATGAATGTGTATTATTTATGTACGTTTTTAAAAAGTTATAGGAAAAACAGTTGTAGAAACCCATAATCGTGTAGCAGGACAGGTGTAGTGGAAAGGTATTTGTACTTCTGGTCTTTTTGCCTCAGTTTCCTTCCTCCATCCCCTTTTTCCCTCCTCCTCCTTCTCCTCTGCCTCCTCCTTTTTCTCCTTCACCATCTCCTTCTGCTGCTACTGCTACTACTACTGCTAGACTTACGTACACACATGTACACACACACAGACACGCACCCCTTCCATCACATTCCAGAAAGGAAACTGCTTTGAGTCTGTCTTCTCATTTGTAAAATGATAGGAAGAGAGGAGATTGTCTCCAAAATCATTTCCATTTATAAGTAATGGTTACATACATAATTCTGATTTTCAGATAATTTATTCCTATATCCTATTTGACACTTTCTCTTTGATTGCCCTAATATGCTATATTTTATCTCTAAAAGCAACTCATCTATGTTCTAAAAGCACATAGAGGGAAGGGTTTTCTTCAGCTCGCTCCTCATTGGTCCCCATCACCAGATGCCATGATAGTTGGCTGGAAGACCATAGAGATCTAACAGCTGTTAGTGCTTGAGGCTCAGAGAAATCAGTCTCTGAAGAAAATATACCTCCTCAACCTCCACGACACCCCAACACTAATGAAAGAGAGAGCTCTCTCTCCATATACACTTTTGGAAGCCACTGATGAGGGCTTTTGCCTTGTGGGTTGTGATTAGGGTTGCCAAATAAAAATACAGGATGTTCAGTGAAATTTGAATTTCAGATAAGCAACAATAGTTTGTTAGTATGAGTATATCCCATAAATTGCAGATATTGCCAATTTGAATGGGGGCATACTTACACTAAAAACTACCTCGTTTTTATCTGAAATTCAAATTTCATTTGCAAAATCTGCCAACCCTAGTTGGAATAGATTCCTGCTATTCTTTATTTCCCCTTTACCACCCCAGACTCAGGAACAGAGAAAATATATGACCTCAGCCAGACTTTGGCCAAAGAAAGTCCTAAAACTTCTAAATATTTTGAAGCATCTGAAAGAAATCATGAGGGAATATTTCTCATTTCCTTGTGGTCATGACAGTCTGAAACAAGAATTAATGTCTGGTTCTAAATTCAGAAATAAAGCAGTTCTTTTTTTTTCTTGTTTGTATTTTTTTCCCTCACAAAGGTATCACATATATATATTTTTTAAATTTAAAGCAAGTATTATAATCAACCAGATGTAGCACAAGGGAGGCCAAGTGAGATGGCTGCAGTTTCTTGGACACTCTAATATTGAGAGTGAGTTGCCTTGGTTTAAGGATATAAATAGTTCCACCTGGAGATCAATACCCACCCTAAAGAAAAAAACACATAGACATTAGGTTTCATGTCCCAGTTGCATGTGAACTCCACTGGAGTTCATTACTATGTGTCTCCTCATTTCTGAGTGTTGTAATGAAGTGATTGCTGGACTGGGAGGCCAAAGGTCAGATCTCAGAGTGTGGGATAACATGAAGACAAAGCCAGCGCAGTCTTGGCAGTCTTCCTCTAGGTTCACCCACCATATCTTCATGCTTTTATCTTTCTAACTTCAGCTTGTCCTTGGACACCTCAACACTTTGAACAAGAATAAACTGGGTGAAAAATGTTGCTGTAAGCACTCTAGGATAAAGTGGGCAGGATATTTACATAGAAAGACTTCAATTTCTTTAATTAATAATTATTGGTAATAAGTTTACATTGTTCTAAAATCTTCATAACATTCCCGGAGACAGGATTTTATAGATACATAAAATTGAGTCTTAAAGACCTTCATTAACTTACTTGAGGTCATACTACCAGTTTAAACATAGGCCAGTTTAACGCCAAAATCTATTTTCTTCCCCTCTACCATACCATATTGCTCTTTATTTCTGAGAGTTGCAAGCAGGTGTTTTGTAGGTCAAATCCCGTCCATGAACTAATCTGACATTAGGCAATATTGTTTCACCAGTATCACTTTTTTTAACCCTTGAATTTGAATGTCTTTAGGCTGGACATACACTTCCCACTTTGTCAACAGTCATCACCACTCTCCACAGTGTTACACTTTCCGCTAATCACATATTTATGTTACCTCTCTGGCTGCCACAGGCATTCGAGCTTGCAATTCCAGGTTTGGTGTCCGAAAAGTGTTTTTACCAATACCATTTGATACTCAAAATGACTGTATAGGAGAAATTGTAGATTTTATAAAGATTGATGAAGAAATGTGCTCAGTAGTGCAAGATGTTTTTCCAGAGGAGTCCCCCACCAATAATGAGCAGAACCAGTGCCCTTTTCAATGCCTCAAGATCAACATCCTACACTGAACATTCTTAGCGACCCATAGTCTGGGTGAAGGTCATTACACTCTCAGGGATTTGAATTAGAACACAGGAAAAGCTAAAGACAGTGGGAGAAGAACTTGGAATTAGAAAAGACCCAGTTCAAGGATAATTTGTATTTTACTGATACGTTCAGCGTAGTATGAACTCTGGTTCTGCCAAACGTCCAGTTTGCCTCATTCACAAACGTTGCTGATCCATTGCAGGAGACAATTATAGAGAAATGTACTTCAATTGTGTGCCCTAAATAAACTCCATGGGGCCCCATGTACATGAAGGAATGGCAATAACTAGGAGTGGTAGTTGTTTCCCTTTCAGTCATTGTACTTTTGAATAGGATTCATTGTACCAACCGTTTAACATATTTATATGTTCCTGGTACTAATGAGGTTGGTCTATTTTAGCCTTTATTGACAAGGAAGAAATGGCAGGCAGGCAGGTGTCCAAAGCACTAATCTATGAAAGGACAATTTCCTCTGTGTTTGCAACAGGTGGAATGCTTCAGCCGATAGAACTCTATTCTTTATTATGTTTCCTAAACGGAGCACAGTTTAATCCTCAAATTTGCCAAGCAAGTCCATTCGCACACCTCTTGTTTACATTATTTCCTCTGACCATTCCAGTCAGAAACCATGAAATCAGTCACCTCATTTGTTTTTTGTTTGTTAGACACTTAAGTAGCATATCTTACGTGCCAGAGACACTTTTAAAGGAACAGCTCATTTAAACCTTGTGTTAGCTGTATGAAGTAGGGACCACTATTATCCCCATTTTACAGATAACGAAACTGTGGCACAGAGTGGTTAAGAAACCTTCCCAAGTCACACAGCAAGTATGTGGAAGAGCTGATCCTCTTGACTGCTTTGCTATGTGTTCTTATCTTGGTCATGTGCTGCCATAACATCCTTATCCTGGCTATCCCATTGTTAATTCTTCTGATTACCGGGGAACATATTTTCCTACTATTCCCTTTACACATTTTCCTTCCCGTTCTTGTCCTGAGTTGACATTGATAAATCAGCCAGGTTTTATAAGTGTTGGGAAAGCTCGTCATGGTGTTCTGATTATAACTGCATGCATGCCCTGCAGACCAGCTTTCATCCATCACTGATGCATGAAATAGAGCACCTTTAATACAGCACCTGAGACCCCAAAAAGTTAGGCCAAGTTGGTGCAAGAACACAAAGAACCATGGACTTGCTAATTTTCAACAGATGACCAACTGCCACCTGAACTTCTGAATGGATTTTTCTCTGCGCCCACTTGATATGCTCTACTTCAGTGGGAGGAGGGCAGTGACAAGAAGTCAAGAAGACTTGAATTCCTGCCAACTGAGAGACGGCTGAAGGAAATGGGAACATTTATCTTGCAGAAGAGAAATATGGAGGCCTCAGGGACTGGCATCAGACGGCTGACTCGCTGCTATGTGCAAGAAGGAGTGGGCTTATCTTAAGTTGTCCAGAGTGCAGTAGAAAATGGAAACTCTGGGCAATCAGATTTCAGCTCAATGTAAGTGATTTCTCTTTTTTGTTGTTTTGTAAATTTTTGAGAAAATGGTTTTAAGTGATAAAAATAGCAACATACTGTTTCTTTCTTTAAAAAAAAAATCAAACAATAACAAAATGTCTAAGGTGGAGAGTAAAAGCCTCTTTTCCTTTACTCACTCCCAATCCCTAGGAATACCCTTGATATCTATCCTCCCATGTCCCTATCTATGCACATGCAAACGTGCTATCCATACATACACATATGCCTACTACGTGTCCATAGAATTTTCCTCTATTTTTGTTTGCTTTCAAATATATGGCCATAAAATGGGTATATCTCAGAATGCAATGAACAAGAAAGGCCCTTTAAGAGTAAATTTCTGTGATTTCCAAATGTTATTTTATAGAGATGCCCTGCTGAAGGATCTGAAATATATAACTTTAGTTATTGACTGTAAATATTCAAGGTGTTCCACAGTTTTAGTTAATCTGACTTTTTTTATTAAAAAAAGTTTACCAGATACCTACAAAATGGAAGTAGGCATTTTGTACTGATACTTATTTTTAAGAGAAAGGATATCCAAACAATTTAAGCTATTTAAAAATGGGTGAGCTGCTTAGACGTTGTAGCCACTGGCTATGTTCAAATAGAGGTTGGTTGACCAGTTGGTTACAACATTATAGAGGTGATTAATGCCACAGATGGGAAGGTGGGGAGAGTTGGACTGGGTGCTTTCCAAGATTCATTCAGTGCTCTGATTCCCCGACTTCCTGCGCTCTGCTCACCTGGGCAGTGAAAGATCACAGGTGGTGCCCTGTGAAGAGGAGCAGCCAAATGGCTCCTGCTCCCCATGGCAGGAACCGCAGGTGCACTCACAGTGGCTGGGTCCAGGGCCACTCACTGATGCATGGCTGGTGGACAGAAGCGCCTGCAGGCAGCAATTCTTGTTCCAGCTGCTCTCTGGACATTTGGGGCTTTCAACTTTGGTACCTGGATTTAAAAGAAAACAAATTCCTTTTTAAACAGTGCAGGTTTGAAATTGAAGCAAATACTGTACATTCTTATAAGCCTGGCAGTGCAGGAAATTACTCCTTCACCTGTTTCCTATTTTGACATTTCATTAAGATGGAATTTAGTGGCTAGAAAAAAATAATATTAAAATATTTGACCTTAAAAAAAAAAACAAAAACACTGGTTAGAGTCTTCAATGTTTAGAACTCCCTCTGCTTGTGCTTCTTCTCCTTTTGAAAAAAAATATATATATATAACTCCCAGAAAAGCTGTGAAAAGAATACATCAAACACTTGTATCCTCTCACCTACATTCACTAGTTATTGACATTATGCTATATTTGCTTTCTCTATATGTACATTTATTATTATTGTTGTTGTTAGGAACTATTTGAGATAAGTTGCAGATATCATGACCCTTCCCACCTGAACATATCAGCAAGTGTTTCCTAAGAACAAAGACAGAGTGCAATGATCAAATTTAGGAAATTTAACACAGATATGAATCTCTTACTGATTACAATCATATCCAAGTTTTGCCAGTCTTTCTGATATTGGGGTTTATAACATGTTTTCCCAACCCAGGACTTTGTATTTCTACTTAGTTGTCATGCTTCTTTTTTTTTTTTTCCTTTGAGATGGAGTCTCGCTCTGTTACCCAGGCTGGAGTGCAGTGGCACGATCTCGGCTTGCTGCAACCTCCGCCTCCCGGGTTCACCCCATTCTCCTGCCTCAGCCTCCCAAGTAGCTGGGACTACAGGCGCCCGCCACCACGCCCGGCTAATTTTTTGTATTTTTAGTAGAGACGGGGTTTCACCATGTTAGCCAGGATGGTCTCGATCTTCTGACCTCGTGATCCGCCCACATCGGTCTCCCAAAGTGCTGGGATTACAGGCGTGAGCCACCGCACCCAACCAGTTGTCATGCTTCTTTAGTCTCTTTTATTTGAGAATGAAAAGGCTCCCAATTTTTGTCTTTTAAGACATTGGCATTTTTGAAGAGTGCAGGCCTATTGTTCTCTAACATGTCTCTGGAATTTGTCTGGTGTGAGATTCAAATTATGCACACACTGTGTCCTTCTCAGTGCGTCATATTAGGGGGCACCTGATGTCAGTTTGCCCCATTGGTGGTGAAGGTAAATGTTGATCATGTGGTCAAAGTAGTATCGGTGTGAGTGTTCCACTTCTGGGGAATCTCTCCCTCTTTGTAATAAATAATCTATAGGGAGGTACTGGTGGTGTTACCCAGATTTCTTCACTCTAAAACATTTTTACTTTGTGGTAATCATCTTCAGGAGGATAATTTTAGACTGGGTAAATAGCTTGTTTACAAGCAAACTTGTTTTAGCATCCATCAATGGCCCTTGCCTGAATCAATTACAATATTGCTATAGTGGATCAATGCTTTTGAAAATGAGAATATTGTCATATCAAGGTTTCCTCGCTGCACTCCCCACCCCAACACATTATCTCCCCTAACACCAAAAGGGATTCCCCAGCCAAACCATCTGGGCCAATATATGCCAGCTATGACTAAAGATCCCTGAGAGCACCTCCTCCCCTCCATCCCCAAGTCTGAGATGTGCTTGGGGCATAAAGCAGCTATGGAGCAGCAAAGAGAGCCCTAGACTGAGAATCAGAGAGCTGACAACCTGCATCTCCACTTGGAGGTTCCATGGGTTGCTCTAAGTGAGCATGTCCTAAACTGAACTTCCTGGCTCCTACCAACCTGTGCCTCCACCAGAGTTCTAATTTCAGTGAATTCACTGCCATTTACTCAGATGCCCCAGCCAAAAATCTGAGCAGCATTCTCTTACTCCTTCCTCTTCCCCATTCTCCACATCTAATAAACAACTTAAATCCTGTGTGATGAGACTTTCCAAACATCTCCAAGAATTTGTCCCCCTTTCTCCATCTCTATCACCACCGCCTGGTCTAGGCTACCTTCACCTCTCACTCGGTCTTCTGCAGTAGCCTTCTGCCTCTCCTCCTGCCTCTAAGGTTTTCTGTGCTGCAATCCATTCTTCTCACTTCAGCCAGAGTGACCTTTCTGAAGTATAAATCTGATCATGTCTTCCCAAACCCAACCCCCATTAAACCCTTTGGTACCTCGCCATCGCTTTAAGGACCATTGGTTAAAGTGGTAAGTTTAAACTCTCTAACATGGTATACAAGGTCCCTACAACACAGAGTTGAAAGTCTTCACCGGAGAAATTTTCCATCATGGCACCTCTTTCTTGCCTCATTTCTGGCCAGACAGATCAAGATGGGCACAAGCTGACATATGTCTGGAATGTGTTTTTGAAAAAACACGTGCAACTTTGCATTGTAGGCATATGAGGTAATCATCTCTTAGGAAATCATGGAAACATTCTTGACTTGGTCATTTCCAGAACTCTAACTGGAGAAAGCTGCCCCCAAGCTGTGGATCCTCTTCTTAATTGAAAGCGAAGTACCTCAAACAGTTTGTTCTTCAGGACGGGTGAAGCCCTTGAAAAAGATAAGCAACCATGGGATGCATCATGATCTCACAACAGGCTTGAGTAAGAATGGCTACCACATTTATTACATCTTTTTTTTTTAAATTTTTTTGAGACAAAGTCTTGCTCTGTTGCCCAAGCTAGATTGTAATGGCACAATCTCAGCTCACTACAACCTCCACCTCTCGGGTTCAAGCGATTCTCCTGCCTCAGACTCCCGAGTAGCTGGGATTACAGGCGCCTGCCACCATGCCGAGCTAATTTTTGTATTTTTAGTAGAGACAGAGTTTCACCATGCTGGCCAGGCTGGTCTTGAACTCCTGACCTCATGTGATCCACCTGCTCCAGCCTCCCAAAGAGCTGGGATTACAGGCATGAGCCACTGCACCCAGGTCACATTTATTATATCTTGAGAGAAAAGATATTGCAAACACATTGGATATATTTGTCTATTCTTTTTTTTTTGAGACAGAGTTTCACTCTTTTGCCCAGGCTACTAGAGTGAAGAGGCTCGATTTGGGCTCACTGCAACCTCCGCCCGCCAGGTTTGAGTGATTCTCCTGCCTCAGCCTCCCAAGTAGCTGGGATTATAAGTGACTGCCACCATGCCTGGCCAATTTTTATATTTTTAGTAGAGTCCGGGTTTCACAATGTTGGCCAGGCTGGTCTCGAGCTTCTGACCTCAGGTGATCCACCCGCCTTGGCCTCCCGAAGTGCTGGGATTACAGGCGTGAGCCACTGCACCCGGCCTATTTGTTTACTTTTTCTGACTAGCATGTGCATCCCAAATCTCAGAGCAAGCACAGTCCTCTATTTTTATGCTGTATTTGTGGTTTCGGGACAAACATGCAGAGAAATATGAAGTCTTGGCTACTTTTTCTCTCCAAAAAGTCAGACTACATTTTACTTATTCTCTCCTTAGTCCAGAACTCTTCATCCATTGAAGGAACTTTTAAAAATCTATAAGGCAGGGAATTTATATTTCTTATAAATATTTAAAAATCCTCAAGAATATTGAGAGCCAGGCAGAATAATAAAGTATGATTAATAGCAACCTCTTACTGAGTATTTACTGTGTCCCAGGTACTATGTTAAGTGTTTTCTTTGTATTTAACTCATACAATAAGCTTTAAAGTTAATTATTTTGTTCCCATTTTGCAAATGAGAAAACTGAGGCCCAGAGCTCTTCAGCAACTTGATTAAGATCACAAATTAGGATTTTTAAAATTAATTTTTTTTGGTAGTGATGGAATCTCACTGTATTGCTTAGACTGCTCTTGAACTCCTAGGCTCAAGTAGTCCTCCTATCTTAGCCTCCCAAAGTGCTGGAATTACAGGCTTGAGTTACCGTGCCTGGCCCAAAAAATTAGGAATTAAAAGCAGGACTATCAGATGTCAAAGACCACGTTCCTACTCAGTGTGTTGTATGTCTTGGCAAGCTCTCATCTTTCTTTTAGAAGCCCATCTGCTTCATTTTAGGACTTTCTTTCTTTCTTTCCTTCCTTCCTTCCTTCCTTCCTTCCTTCCTTCCTTCCTTCCTTCTTTCCTTCTTTCCCTCCTTCCTTCTGCACATTTACATTTCTAGGTGTGACTTCAGAAGCCATCTACCACACTCTATTTTTGCTTTTTCTTTTTTCTTTTTCTTTTCTTTTTTTTTCTTTTTTTTTTTGACAGACTCTCTCTCTGTCTCCCAGGCACCATCTCTGCTCACTGCAACCTCCACCTCTCGTGTTCTAGCCATTCTTCTGCTTTAGCCTCCCGAGTAGCTGGGATTACAGGTGCCTGATATCACGACTGGCTAATTTTTGTATTTTTAGTAGAGATGGGGTTTCACCATGTTGGCCAGGCTGGTCTGGATCTCCTGACCTCAGGTGATCCACCCACTTTGGCCTCCCGAAGTGCTAGGATTACAGGCATGAGCCACTGTGCCCGGCCTACCCCACTCTAGATCTTAATTGTCCCACTGTTTTCTAGATTTTACCTTCTATTCCCAATCAAAAGTGGCCTATCCTGTGCCTCATTCTTTTAGGACTACTGTTTCATGCTATAATACCTTTAGTGTCTGGTAGTCAGGTATTCAATAAATACTTATTGAACATCACTGTATGAGACCAATGTGATTCCTATTCACATGGGGCTTAGCAAATACTTGTTGGATAAATGAATGAATCCTGGAATAATCGAATGAGCAAACAAATACTAATATACAATCAGTGACAATAGAGGAAGTTTTGAGAAGTCAAAACATGAGTTCTGGAATAAGAAAGTTGGATTTGGATTCTGGCACTACCATTTGGGTTGTACTTAGTACTATTCACCAAATATTTCTGGCTGTGGTCATTTCAGGCATTTGTTAGTACTATATCTTGCACTGCTTAGTGTTTTCAAATTTCCAAGAGGCATAGATCTTTGGGATTGGGGAACAAGTCAGGATTTTTAGTTCTCAGGAATCCTGAAATCATAAATTATTCTTTGTTTTTCATGAGCTTTTTTTTACATGTATTTGTATAATAATTAGCAGCCATTATAGTGAATACTAAGTCATCTTTCTGTGATAGAGTTATGCTATCAGAAGTTTTCTATTAGAAATGACATAATAATAAATGCATGGCTTATTATTACTGTGAATTGATTTATTGCAACAAGAATATATGTTTCAATAACATGTAAAAATAATCTTTATATAGACATCTGATACTAGAAAATATTAAAAGATGGAGACAATAACATAAGATAAATAGCAAGTAAAAATTATTACTAAAATGAAATATATTACCACAAATATTTCTATAAGTTATCATTATTAAAATGAAAATGTAGAACACACAAAGAATTATTTGTCTAGACAGTTTCCTGTCTTGCATGGACATTTGTTCAATTGTGAGGAGTGCATCCAAAAGCATCTTCAAGCTGAGCTTTAGAACACCTATTGCTTCATGTAAGTTATTTGCTTTTTAAATAATGAAAATAAAAATATTTGTTTTTCTTGTCTGCTAGCTCTAGTTTTGATTTTGCGATTGAAATTGATACTGCTTTTGCTAATTCAGGTTTTTGTTCAGTCTCTTATTTCCTGTCAGAGTCTTCCACAACATTCGTATCATCTGCTCCTTGCATTTCTTCAGTTAAAATATTTACAAAGAACTGTAGCCTGGAGGGAATATTCAAAAACTGAAAAACACTAGTCAACATTACTGGATTATATTCAAATAATATAACATTCAGATCCCTTGGCAAAGTTAACAGCACTAAATAGAACCATGCATTGAAACTGCCAATTTAAGGACATTTGTTTTCAAAACTGGTTTCTTAGAACATCACTCATAGGATTTGTATGAAGTACACTACACCTACAAACTTACCGATGTTTATTTTATTTGCAAGAATGAGTCATCCAGCAGCCAAAGTCATGAATACACACTTACAATATAACAATGCTACAAGCAAGACTGATTAGATGATTCTCACTTCTCTAGTCCATCCTCCTATCCTGGTTCCCGGAAATGTTGACCTTAACCTTTGATTTTGCACATTAGCGTTTTTTGGTCTTGGTTTTTTTTTTTTTTTTTTTTTTTTTTTTTTTTTTTGAGACGGAGTCTCGCTGTGTCGCCCAGGCTGGAGTGCAGTGGCGCGATCTCGGCTCACTGCAAGCTCCGCCTCCTGGGTTCACGCCATTCTCCCGCCTCAGCCTCCGAGTAGCTGGGACTACAGGCGCCCGCCACCTCGCCCGGCTATTTTTTTGTATTTTTAGTAGAGACGGGGTTTCACCATGTTAGCCAGGATGGTCTCGATCTCCTGACCTCGTGATCCACCCGCCTCGGCCTGGTCTTGCTTTTTAAATCAACTGTCTATGTTGATTCCTATTCTTTAATTTTTATGGAAGAATGATAATACTCATTTTCTGTTTTCCCAATTTGTCGACTAACTTTCACTGGGACTTGGGATTTGGAAAAACATATACATTTACAGAAAACTGCCAGAAAGGCATTCCCTCATGGAAATACTACCTCTCCCTTTAAAGTTACATGTGGCCATGTCACAGGGTTTAGGCAACTGAACATGGAAAGAAGTGGCCTGTGTTACTTTCAAGCAGAAACTTTGACGACCGTTAAGTGACTTGCCATGTTTCCTTTTCCCTGCAGCGTTGAGCATGGATGCACATGTCGTTAGAACCTCCAGAACTAGCGTTCCTGAGTGACTTTGATAAGCTGAGACTGCTAATAACTCATGTCAAACATATAATATGCATGAGCAAGTTTTGTGAGGTTTTGGGGTTGTCACTACAGCATAACCTACAGTGACAGGCCCCATGCATCAGGCAGATTACATACCCTCCCTGAGTTTCAATTCCATTACTGAAAAAGAGGAAAAGTAATTTTCACTTCAGTTTTTTTTGTTTTTTTGTTTTTTTTTTGGTAAGGACTATCAAGAAAAGTGCCTCGCTTTGAATTAGGTCTAATACATAATAAATATTCAATACATTTTTCCTCTCCAAAGGGATAAAGATAATATTCTGGAAACATATTATATTTCAAAAAATGGGAATCCGAATGACATCAGAATTCCGAAATGCAACACTGGAAGCTAGATATCTAAGGAGCAAAGCCTTCAGATTTCTGAAGGAAACGTTTAGATACAACTAAATTATCAGTTAGGTAGAAAAGTCAATACCTAGCCAAACTATCAATTGAGTATGAGGGTAGAATGCAGTTATTTTCACAAAAATTTGTATGCTGTGCATCTTTTCTCTGGCAGTACTTCACCAAAATCAATGAATAATTTGTCCAAGAAGAATACATGTGGTCTAGGAAACAGGAGACTTCAACCTAAGACGGAGGGGATTCCTGTGAAGGGTTTTCCCAGCTTGAAGACTGGGCAGAGCCTTGTAAGTAACTGGCTAGTCTGCAGCAGAAGAACAGGACTCAAAGGGAGACATAATCAGGAACAGTGTTAAAACTGCTAGGGAACCAGACGTGTACAGAAAATAGTGCTGAGAGGGAGAGTACATTCTGTTGGAGAGTTTGAGAAGAATTCATGACAGTACACAGCTAAGCAAAAGGAAAAATGTATATGTAAGGTAATTACTAACACCATAAACAAGAAAAAAATTCAACAAGAAAAAAAATGAAGTCATAATAGACTCAGCAGAGAAGATTTGCAGGGTTGTAATAATTTATTTACTAATTACCGATTGAATCAGAAATTTCAAAATAACTGCCAAATATAGGTAGAACGGGGGAGAAGAAGTTAGGAGAAGCTAACTCTTCGTTTTTCAAATTAGGATATCAATAGATTATGCCTAAAATTGGTAAAACAAGAAATCTACTCTCAGTAGGTTATTTTAAAATATGGAGGCAGCCATGCGTGATGGCTTACACCTGTAATCCCAGAACTTTGGGAGACCAAGTCAGGTGGATCTCCTGAGGTCCCGAGTTCGAGACCAGCCTGGCCAACATGGCCAAACCCGGTCTCTACTAAAAATATGAAAAATTAGCTGGGATTGCACCACTGCACTCCAGCCTGGGCAACAGAGCGAGACTCCATCTCAAAAAAAAAAAAAAGGGAGGCATGTGTCAGAGGAAGCATGGGACAGACTTGAAAGGAGTTGCCTCTGAGGAGCTGCATTTAGGGTTTGAGACCACTGTTTTCTGTTATAAACCACATAGTGCTGTTTGACTATTTAAAATATGGACACGTACTTACTCTGAGATGAAGATTAGTTACTACTTAAAAATTAATAAACACATACCTGAACCCATAAATATTTACATATTTACACAGAGCCCTGGGCTCCAGACCTAGGTCAGCCAGTGGCAATTTTTGTGACCTGGGTAAGTCCTTTCATCTCTCTGGGTCTCAGTTTCCCAGTTTGCAAGCAGAAGGTTTGAACTCTCTGGCTATTGCACCATCACTATTATCAAGTGATAATATTAGATATCACAAATTCACCATCATCAAAACACAAACTTGTAAAATATCTTGAAAATTTACAAACACACTCTTTTTATTTGCTTTTTTTGTTTTTTGTTTTTTTCTTTTTGAGACGGAGAATATCGCTCTGTCACCCAGGCTGGAGTGCAGTGGCGCAATCTCGGCTCACTGTAACCTCCACCTCCCAGGTTCCAGCAATTCCCCTGCCTCAGCCTCCCAAGTAGCTGGGATTACAGGCTTGTGCCACCATGCCTGGCTAACTTTTGTATTTTTAGTAGAGACAGGGTTTTACCATGCCAGCCAGGCTGGTCTAGAACTCCTGACCTCAGGTGATCTACCCACTTCGGCCTCCCAAAGTGCTGGAATTGCAGGCGTGAGCCACTGCACCTGGCCCCAAACACATTCTTTTTCTTAGATAAAATACTAAAACAAACCAAAACATTTTAGATTACAAAAAAAGGAAGTACAAAGGCTTGGACATATTGGCCATGTTTTTTTTAATGAAGTGGTTTCAGTAGCCAGGCAAGCTTTGTATGAGCTACACTTTTCACTCTAAACAATGCGGATTAATATGACCTTGAGTGTTCTCATTTTCACATGCCCCATTTTCTCTCAGGACAGTTTTAATAGTGATTAAACCAGAATTCAGTGTCCAGATGAGCACACGCGGAATAATCTTTTCACTGAAGAGCCCGTGCGTCCATTGCACGCCTTGGAGGTCTTGTGTGGAACTAATGAAGCACTTTGATGGTTCAGGGATTTTCATTAGAGGGAATTCATCGGCGCCTCACCTCAAGCTTCATGAGCCATTTCTCTAGCTGTGCTGAACTCCCAAACAAGTAGCAGCAGAGAGCGTTTCCAAAAACAGAGAGATATCAAAGTCGCAGCTACTCTAAGACAGAGCCTCCTCTCCCGTTTCTGCCTCCTGCAGCTTCTCCTTTCTTCCTTCTTCTCTATTCTTTTCATGCACACCACCCACACAGTCCGTTGCAGATGGATATGTGGTTCCGGTGATTTAACCTTACGTTCTCTGTTCAGGCCCCTCAGGCGTGATTTGTTGTTCGGAGTCAGAGCTCGCTTCCCCAGCACCAGGTGGTGTGGCTGTGAGCAGGTGATGTTAGCTGGGTATAATTTTTAAAGTGCCATTTATTTATCTGGCAAGAGCAAGCCCCAGTGACCTACCTCCATTAAAAGTTCAATCCAGAAGAGTGAATCTGACAGCTCCAGACTTCTGGCCTCAGAGCTGTTGATTAATTTGTGTGCCCAGAGTCTGAGGTGAAAGCAAGAGCGGGATTTCCTGGGTGGCTGTTGGAGGTGCATTTGGCGGCCATTACTGCCCTTCTAGCTTCTTCACTCAGTTATGCTGAGCTGAGGTTTGTCACACTTTGCATAAGCGAACTCAATGAATACTTAAACAGCCTTATTCCCATTTTACACGTGAAGAAAGTGAGGCACAGGATGGTGAAGTGGCTTTCCCAAGTTTGCACAACTAGCGGTTGGTGACATCCGATTGGAGCTGAGGTCTGTGTTGCTCTAAAGCTCGAGTCTTTTCCACTCGGGTTGTGTCTCTCATCTCCTTGAGGGCACTGCCTGCTCTGTGCCGCCGGGACTGGGCTGGAGGCGGCCATTGGGGTTTCATGCAGAGGGTCAGAGATTTGGTGAGTGAATGTGGACTGTCCCTGCTTTGGCTGCAGAAATATCTTTCCTCATTCTTGATCACCCTCATCTTTTTGAATCCCAGGTACAGGCTGAGAAGTGTCTACAGGTGACGTGCAGAGTACACCAGGATAGAATTCCAATCCAACTTGGTCACAAAATGCATGTGCTTTTATGCCAGGTTATTGGACATGTGTCTAGAGGTATAGAGTGACTTCGTTGCTCTTTAATTGTCTTCTTTGCCGTGCCTTCTGTTTTCATTCCTCCAGCTCTGTCTTCCTGCTTGCGGTGGAGCCGAAAGTCTCAGTGTAACCCTGTTCCCTAGACAGGTCTGTGGTGTCTTCTTGGCCTTGATACTGAGGACTGGTTTAGAATCTGGTTTGTACTGTCCAACCTTCCAGTTTGGGAAGGTAAGTCACAGGACACCGTCTTCCAAGCAGCAAGAGTAGCCCCTGGGATAAAGTTGCTGACATCTCTGTCGGGCCTCAGGGTCCTGGGACTCATGTGAGTGCAGGAGGCTCCATGTCTTTGGAGGCTGCATCAGACAGATTCTAGCCTCAACTGAATGAAACCTCTGGGTTTGATCTTACATAACTACTCTTAATACTTACTTAAAAAAAATAAAAAGACCTGGCAAGGACTATAAATGTTTTATTTTGAAATAACATTTCTTAGATATGTTTTTGTAGGGGGGAGGGCACAAATAGACTTCGAATATATTACAGATTCATTGCAGAACATTTAGGAAAAAAAGAAAAGCAGACACAAGAAAAATAAATATTTTCTATAATCCCAACAACATGAATAATATTTTTAAATATGCATAGGCTTTTATTCTTTATAGACCTATCTATATTCACTTTTCTTTATACAAATGGAAATATATTGCATTTACTGTTTATTACCTGACAGTAGTCTAGTTAACAGCCGATTCTCTCCATTCTGGTTTGTAAGCCAACCCTGATTTTGCTGAGACATAGGACAGCCATGTGCTATGGGGAAAGCTGGGACCTTCTCCAGCCTGAGGGAATGAAACTTAATTGGTCTGGGTCATTCTTAATCATTCCTCTCACCTTGTCGGTGATTGACTTGGGAGTAAGCATGTGACATTATTCTGGCCAAAAAGACATCAGGGAAGTCCATGGGGAACTTCTAGGAAAAGTTTCTTTGCTCTTTAAAAAAAATGACTTGTAGAAAGAAATTTCCCTTTTCAAATCAGGGTATTGTCTGAATGTATCTTAAACAATGGCAACCAATTTGCAAACATGGCTGATGAGGGAGCAAGCCTGATGAGCAAGCTCAGAACCAGGACTGCTGTTCCTTTGTTAAGCTTCTGAATTAACCAATGCTGCAACCATTCCCAACCTGTACATCTTGATAGATGATAAAATAAATAGCTATATTGTGTATGCTGTTTAAATTTTTCTGTTACTTACAGTCAAAAGCAACTTATCTAACAGAATTTCTCTTGTCATTAGATATTCCTTTTTTCTTTTTTTTTAAATTTATTTATTATTATTATATTTTAAGTTGTAGGGTACATGTGCATAACATGCAGGTTTGTTACATATGTATACTTGTGCCATGTTGGTCTGCTGCACCCATCAACTCGTCATTTACATCAGGTATAACTCCCAATGCAATCCCTCCCCCCTCCCCCCTCCCCATGATAGGCCCCGGTGTGTGATGTTCCCCTTCCTGAGTCCGAGTGATCTCATTGTTCAGTTCCCACCTATGAGTGAGAACATGCAGTGTTTGGTTTTCTGTTCTTGTGATAGTTTGCTAAGAATGATGGTTTCCAGCTGCATCCATGTCCCTACAAAGGACGCAAACTCATCCTTTTTGATGGCTGCATAGTATTCCATGGTGTATATGTGCCACATTTTCTTAATCCAATCTGTCACTGATGGACATTTGGGTTGATTCCAAGTCTTTGCTATTGTGAATAGTGCTGCAATAAACATACGTGTGCATGTGTCTTTAGAGCAGCATAATTTATAATCCTTTGGGTATATCCCCAGTAATGGGATGGCTGGGTCATATGGTACATCTAGTTCTAGATCCTTGAGGAATCGCCATACTGTTTTCCATAATGGTTGAACTAGTTTACAATCCCACCAACAGTGTAAAAGTGTTCCTATTTCTCCACATCCTCTCCAGCACCTGTTGTTTCCTGACTTTTTAATGATCGCCATTCTAACTGGTGTGAGATGGTATCTCATTGTGGTTTTGATTTGCATTTCTCTGATGGCCAGTGATGATGAGCATTTTTTCATATGTCTGTTGGCTGTATGAATGTCTTCTTTTGAGAAATGTCTGTTCATATCCTTTGCCCACTTTTTGATGGGGTTGTTTGTTTTTTTCTTGTAAATTTGTTGGAGTTCTTTGTAGGTTCTGGATATTAGCCCTTTGTCAGATGAGTAGATTGCAAAAATTTTCTCCCATTCTGTAGGTTGCCTGTTCACTCTGATGGTAGTTTCTTTTGCTGTGCAGAAGCTCTTTAGTTTAATGAGATCCCATTTGTCAATTTTGGCTTTTGCTGCCGTTGCTTTTGGTGTTTTAGACATGAAGTCTTTGCCCATGCCTATGTCCTGAATGGTACTACCTAGGTTTTCCTCTAGGATTTTTATGGTATTAGGTCTAAGATTTAAGTCTCTAATCCATCTTGAATTAATTTTCGTATAAGGAGTAAGGAAAGGATCCATTTTCAGCTTTCTACTTATGGCTAGCCAATTTTCCCAGCACCATTTATTAAATAGGGAATCCTTTCCCCATTTCTTGTTTTTCTCAGGTTTGTCAAAGATCAGATGGCTGTAGATGTGTGGTATTATTTCTGAGGACTCTGTTCTGTTCCATTGGTCTATATCTCTGTTTTGGTACCAGTACCATGCTGTTTTGGTTACTGTAGCCTTGTAGTATAGTTTGAAGTCAGGTAGCATGATGCCTCCAGCTTTGTTCTTTTGACTTAGGATTGTCTTGGAGATGCGGGCTCTTTTTTGGTTCCATATGAACTTTAAAGCAGTTTTTTCCAATTCTGTGAAGAAACTCATTGGTAGCTTGATGGGGATGGCATTGAATCTATAGATTACCTTGGGCAGTATGGCCATTTTCACAATATTGATTCTTCCTATCCATGAGCATGGTATGTTCTTCCATTTGTTTGTGTCCTCTTTTATTTCACTGAGCAGTGGTTTGTAGTTCTCCTTGAAGAGGTCCTTTACATCCCTTGTAAGTTGGATTCCTAGGTATTTGATTCTCTTTGAAGCAATTGTGAATGGAAGTTCATTCCTGATTTGGCTCTGTGTTTGTCTGTTATTGGTGTATAAGAATGCTTGTGATTTTTGCACATTAATTTTGTATCCTGAGACTTTGCTGAAGTTGCTTATCAGCTTAAGGAGATTTTGGGCTGAGACAATGGGGTTTTCTAAATATACAATCATGTCATCTGCAAACAGGGACAGTTTGACTTCTTCTTTTCCTAACTGAATACCCCTGATTTCTTTCTCTTGCCTAATTGCCCTAGCCAGAACTTCCAACACTATGTTGAATAGGAGTGGTGAGAGAGGGCATCCCTGTCTTGTGCCAGTTTTCAAAGGGAATTTTTCCAGTTTTTGCCCATTCAGTATGATATTGGCTGTGGGTTTGTCATAAATAGCTCTTATTATTTTGAGGTACGTTCCATCAACACCGAATTTATTGAGCGTTTTTAGCATGAAGGGCTGTTGAATTTTGTCAAAAGCCTTTTCTGCATCTATTGAGATAATCATGTGGTTCTTGTCTTTGGTTCTGTTTATACGCTGGATTATGTTTATTGATTTGCGAATGTTGAACCAGCCTTGCATCCCAGGGATGAAGCCCACTTGATCATGGTGGATAAGCTTTTTGATGTGTTGTTGAATCCGGTTTGCCAGTATTTTATTGAGGATTTTTGCATCGATGTTCATCAGGGATATTGGTCTAAAATTCTCTTTTTTTGTTGTGTCTCTGCCAGGCTTTGGTATCAGGATGATGTTGGCCTCATAAAATGAGTTAGGGAGGATTCCCTCTTTTTCTATTGATTGGAATAGTTTCAGAAGGAATGGTACCAACTCCTCCTTATACCTCTGGTAGAATTCAGCTGTGAATCCATCTGGTCCTGGACTTTTTTTGGTTGGTAGGCTATTAATTATTGCCTCAATTTCAGAGCCTACTATTGGTCTATTCAGGGATTCAACTTCTTCCTGGTTTAGTCTTGGAAGAGTGTAAGTGTCCAGGAAATTATCCATTTCTTCTAGGTTTTCCAGTTTATTTGCGTAGAGGTGTTTATAGTATTCTCTGATGGTAGTTTGTATTTCTGTGGGGTCGGTGGTGATATCCCCTTTATCATTTTTAATTGCGTCGATTTGATTCTTCTCTCTTTTCTTCTTTATTAGTCTTGCTAGTGGTCTGTCAATTTTGTTGATCTTTTCAAAAAACCAACTCCTGGATTCATTGATTTTTTGGAGGGTTTTTTGTGTCTCTATCTCCTTCAGTTCTGCTCTGATCTTAGTTATTTCTAGCCTTCTGCTAGCTTTCGAATGTGTTTGCTCTTGCTTCTCTAATTCTTTTAATTGCGATGTTAGAGTGTCAATTTTAGATCTTTCCTGCTTTCTCTTGTGGGCATTTAGTGCTATAAATTTCCCTCTACACACTGCTTTAAATGTGTCCCAGAGATTCTGGTATGTGGTATCTTTGTTCTCATTGGTTTCAAAGAACATCTTTATTTCTGCCTTCATTTCGTTATGTACCCAGTAGTCATTCAGGAGCAGGTTGTTCAGTTTCCATGTAGTTGAGCGGTTTTGATTGAGTTTCTTAGTCCTGAGTTCTAGTTTGATTGCACTGTGGTCTGAGAGACAGTTTGTAATAATTTCTGTTCTTGTACATTTGCTGAGGAGTGCTTTACTTCCAATTACGTGGTCAATTTTGGAATAAGTACGATGTGGTGCTGAGAAGAATGTATATTCTGTTGATTTGGGGTGGAGAGTTCTATAGATGTCTATTAGGTCTGCTTGCTGCAGAGATGAGTTCAATTCCTGGATATCCTTGTTAACTTTCTGTCTCGTTGATCTGTCTAATGTTGACAGTGGAGTGTTGAAGTCTCCCATTATTATTGTATGGGAGTCTAAGTCTCTTTGTAAGTCTCTAAGGACTTGCTTTATGAATCTGGGTGCTCCTGTATTGGGTGCATATATATTTAGGATAGTTAGCTCTTCCTGTTGAATTGATCCCTTTACCATTATGTAATGGCCTTCTTTGTCTCTTTTGATTTTTGATGGTTTAAAGTCTGTTTTATCAGAGACTAGGATTGCAACCCCCGCTTTTTTTTGTTCTCCATTTGCTTGGTAAATCTTCCTCCATCCCTTTATTTTGAGCCTATGTATGTCTCTGCGTGTGAGATGGGTCTCCTGAATACAGCAGACTGATGGGTCTTGACTCTTTATCCAGTTTGCCAGTCTGTGTCTCTTAATTGGAGCATTTAGTCCATTTACATTTAAGGTTAAGATTGTTATGTGTGAACTTGATCCTGCCATTATGATATTAACTGGTTATTTTGCTCATTAGTTGATATAGTTTCTTCCTAGCCTCGATGGTCTTTACATTTTGGCATGTTTTTGAGATGGCTGGTACCGGTTGTTCCTTTCCATGTTTAATACTTCCTTCAGGGTCTCTTGTAAGGCAGGCCTAGTGGTGACAAAATCTCTAAGCATTTGCTTATCTGTAAAGGATTTTATTTCTCCTTCACTTATGAAACTTAGTTTGGCTGGATATGAAATTCTGGGTTGAAAATTCTTTTCTTTAAGAATGTTGAATATTGGCCCCCACTCTCTTCTGGCTTGGAGAGTTTCTGCCGAGAGATCTGCTGTGAGTCTGATGGGCTTCCCTTTGTGGGTAACCCGACCTTTCTCTCTGGCTGCCCTTAAGATTTTTTCCTTCATTTCAACTTTGGTGAATCTGGCAATTATGTGTCTTGGAGTTGCTCTTCTCGAGGAGTATCTTTGTGGCGTTCTCTGTATTTCCTGGATTTGAATGTTGGCCTGCCCTACTAGGTTGGGGAAGTTCTCCTGGATGATATCCTGAAGAGTGTTTTCCAACTTGGTTCCATTTTCCCCCTCACTTTCAGGCACCCCAATCAGACGTAGATTTGGTCTTTTTACATAATCCCATACTTCTTGCAGGCTTTGTTCATTTCTTTTTCTTCTTTTTTCTTTTGGTTTCTCTTCTCGCTTCATTTCATTCATTTGATCCTCAATCGCTGATACTCTTTCTTCCATTTGATCGAGTCAGTTACTGAAGCTTGTGCATTTGTCACGTATTTCTCGTGTCATGATTTTCATCTCTTTCATTTCGTTTATGACCTTCTCTGCATTAATTACTCTAGCCGTCAATTCTTCCACTTTTTTTTCAAGATTTTTAGTTTCTTTGCACTGGGTACGTAATTCCTCCTTTAGCTCTGAGAAGTTTGATGGACTGAAGCCTTCTTCTCTCATCTCGTCAAAGTCATTCTCCGTCCAGCTTTGATCCGTTGCTGGCGATGAGCTGCGCTCCTTTGCCGGGGGAGATGTGCTCTTATTTTTTGAATTTCCAGCTTTTCTGCCCTTTCTCCCCATCTTTGTGGTTTTATCTGCCTCTGGTCTTTGATGATGGTGATGTACTGATGGGGTTTTGGTGTAGGTGTCCTTCCTGTTTGATAGTTTTCCTTCTAACAGTCAGGACCCTCAGCTGTAGGTCTGTTGGAGATTGCTTGAGGTCCACTCCAGACCCTGTTTGCCTGGGTATCAGCAGCAGAGGCTGCAGAGGATAGAATATTTCTGAACAGCGAGTGTACCTGTCTGATTCTTGCTTTGGAAGCTTCCTCTCAGGGGTGTACTCCACCCTGTGAGGTGTGGGGTGTCAGACTGCCCCTAGTGGGGGATGTCTCCCAGTTAGGCTACTCAGGGGTCAGGGACCCACTTGAGCAGGCAGTCTGTCGGTTCTCAGATCTCAGCCTCCGTGTTGGGAGATCCACTGCTCTCTTCAAAGCTGTCAGACAGAGTCGTTTGTGTCTGCAGAGGTTTCTGCTGCTTTGTTGTTGTTGTTGTGTAGCTGTGCCCTGTCCCCAGAGGTGGAGTCTACAGAGACAGGCAGGTTTCCTTGAGCTGCTGTGAGCTCCACCCAGTTGGAGCTTCCCAGCAGCTTTGTTTACCTACTTAAGCCTCAGCAATGGCAGGCGCCCCTCCCCCAGCCTCGCTGCTGCCTTGCCGGTAGATCACAGACTGCTGTGCTAGCAATGAGGGAGGCTCCGTGGGCGTGGGACCCTCCCGGCCAGGTGTGGGATATGATCTCCTGGTGTGCCTGTTTGCTTAAAGCGCAATATTGGGGTGGGAGTTACCCGATTTTCCAGGTGTTGTGTGTCTCAGTTCCCCTGGCTAGGAAAAGGGATTCCCTTCCCCCTTGGGCTTCCCAGGTGAGGCGAGGCATCGCCCTGCTTCAGCTCTCGCTGGTCGGGCTGCAGCAGCTGACCAGCACTGATCGTCGGGCACTCCCCAGTGAGATGAACCCAGTACCTCAGTTGAAAATGCAGAAATCACCGGTCTTCTGTGTCGCTGGCGCTGGGAGTTGGAGACTGGAGCTGTTCCTATTCGGCCATCTTCGATATTCCTTTTTTCATAATAGAAAATATTTTATTTTGAAAGGTTTAGTCACTGGGTCTACAACAATTTTCCATATAAGGAAAATACAGCATTATCTGTAATTGTCTTACATATTGAACACCCAGTGAATGCATACAAGTAACCAATTATATGTGTGCAGAGACCAGCATCAAGGAAATATTCATTCATAGATACATATTTTCTAAAAAATATATATTTTAAGTTCTTGACGATCTTCCGCTATCATTTTTGCTATGTTATCTGAAAAGCCATCCAGATCTGTAGTAAAAGATCTTGTTAGCTACATAACTAAAGAAGTACTTCCCCAAGGAAGCTGGCACCATCATACCAGGACTTACAACATTTAGCTTTTTTTTTTGAGACAGAGTCTCGCTCTGTCTCCAGGCTGGAGTGCAGTGGTACAATCTCGGCTCACTGCAAACTGCCTCGCTGGTTCAAGCGATTCTCCTGCCTCAGCCTTCTGAGTAGCTGGGATTACAAGCGTGCATCACCACATCCAGCTAATTTTTGTATTTTTAGTAGAGACGGAGTTTCACCACATTGGCCAGGATGGTTTCCATCTCTTGACCTCATGATCCATCCGCCTCATCCTCCCAAAAGTGCTGGGATTACAGGCGTGAGCCACCACACCCGGCCAACACTTATCTTTCAACATGACTATACCATTAAAATTTTTAAAATATTTCTCAGAATTGTATTCTTCAGTCTTTTCCATAACATAGTACATGGAAATTGCTAATAGCATTAAATTAATATTAATAAAACCTAATTCTATCTAAATCTTTTTCTCATAAGAAAAAACATTACTTTAAAAAACAGACTTTTTGTTTCTTCTAAAAGAGGAAGTACTATATGGACTGTTCAATTGCAATGCCAAATACTTCCAGAACCACCATAGGACTACCAAGCTATTTCTATTGCTTTGATAAATTCCTTTCCTGCTCCAATTTCTCCATGTTCTTGCTTTCTTGTGTCAATATATCTTCCCTTAATTTGTTAAAATGAATGTGAGGGAAAAAATCTGATAAACTGGGGTAATAAAATTTTTTTTTGCATAGACTTTTGTGATCACAAAATGACTGGGCAATTTATAGCTTCAGGGCTAACACTAAGGTTGGAAACAAGAAAAGTACAACCACAATAAAATACAAGCTATCTATTAGAAGAACTGCATAAAGACATCTTTGGCCATGTAGGTTCTGGGCCCTCTGGAAATAAGTCAGTTGTATTGCCAACATGACAAAGACAATAGCAATGTTCAGGATGAGGAACAACCTGGTGTAGGAAACAGATAGTGATGAGGCCCTGCTATGAGTGGTTGTCACCATCCATGCCTGTCCAACCCGGCCTTTCATCAAACCCCCGTTTTTATGTTTCTCGTATGTTACATCTGCAAAATCTAAAAGGTTTTTCTTCATCTTCATCTATGGGTAGTTCTTTCTGTGCCAGAATCTGAGCTTTCTGTCTAATCTTTTTCTCACTGACCTCAATCTGTGCAAAAGTATCAGGAACAGTATCCACAAATTTAGAGCGTTCGCCTGCCCTTCAGTTTTTCTTTGACTTGCTTTGCTGCTGCTGTTGCTGTGTTATGGCAGAAATCCTGTTGATGGCCTCCTCAGCCTGTTTCTTATCTGAAAATGTCAGCAGGTGGTCAGCAGTCTTCCTAAAGCTAGCTGGTTCCAGACTCGGGACAGTATCTGCTTCTCTAGCAGCTGAAACACTGGCTTAAAATGCTGCAGGTTCTGTTCCACAACAGCAGCATAGTCCTTCACCTGAGGGACAATGCTGCTCTTGATGGCTGAATTCCAGTCAAACAGAATTTTGTGACAATCAGCAATGACCTGTGCAAAGGCAGACTGTCCTGTGGCCTCATCTGTCCACAGGTATGTTGCATAGGCATGTTTGCTGGTGGCTACGAACACATCCAGTTGCTGAGAGTCTCCGTGGATGGTGAACCTCTGAACATCTATAGATGACCCTATGAAGAAGTAAGCTACCCTGGTGATGGAACTTCAGAGGTGCATGGTGACATTCACATAGTTTGTCCCATTGTAGGGATAGCCCCGAGGATATGTCACTGAGGCAAAGGTTGCTTTCTTGCTGTAGCCAGTATCATCCATCCAGTACTTTTTATAGAGACCATCTCTCTGCCTGATGAAAGCCCCATGGACACCATCTACCACAGTCTCCTCAAAAGGAACATCCACAATGTGGAAGAAGCTCGCTGCTGTCTCCAGGGGACTCTCCTCTCCCAGGTGTATTTGGTCTACAAGGAGAAGCAGCTGTGGATGTAGGAGGATCAGATTCCTCTGAATGTTCTTCAGGTTGAACTGGGAGTTATAAGCTCCCACACCTTCTCCTTAGATGAAAACCACCCCATTTTTCTCCTCTGCTGCAACCATTCTCCCCTGGCAGCTAGCTGCTAGGTCATGCTGGTATTTAGACCATTTTGATGAGCAGTCTTCTGTGACCTGACCCTTCCAGGGAGAAAAGCAGCTCTTTGACACAGCTGTGGAAAACGTCAAAACATTGTTGAAGAAGGTGTACTTTGACCCGTACAGAGCCTCCATAATTAATGAAAGGCACACAATTGGGAGCAAAACTAAATGAGTTTTGATCATAGTATTCATGCCCTGCATTAAAATCTCTCCATCCTTTGATCCAATCTTTGTATTTGTTTCTGTGGACAATGTCACATATTGCATGTCCCCCTAGTTTTCCAGACTTGAAGGAGAGGAAAGATTTATTGATTTCAGGTGGTAGTGCACTTCCATAAGTCACGACACCCAGTCTTCAAAATAATGCAGTGTGGGGGTGCCAAAGTCTGGAGAAGGAACTGATCATACCAGAGAAGCTGGCATCATACCAGAGAAATTCTGTGTGCAGAGTGCACCAGTGCTGCCTTTTGGACGGTGTTCCTGGATCTTCCGCCACATGGTTCCTTCTGATTTGGTCAGCTAGCCAGTTACCACTGCCGTTACGCATGACAAATTTATCAAGGAACACTAATTGGCTTTCTGGACCATAAAATCAGTTGTAATTTGAGTCTACAGTAGCCACAGTCCTTTGAAACTCTGGCAGGATGGTTCTATACATAAATGCAAAGTGTTGTTTAAGCCACGGATGGCCAACATGGTTGATGTCAAAGTGCCTCTGGATGAGTAACATGTATTGGAAGAGGGATCTAGTGGTGTAGCTGCCATACGCAACTCCTTCATAGAGGGAGCCATCCATCACCTCCCTGAGCAAGACCAGAGATTTCTTCACGATGGTCAGAACTTGTCTGGTTCATAAGTAGGCTTCTTGAAGATATCCTTGATTCGTCAGGACTAGGCATCCTGTGAGCAAAGCCATTCAGTTGGTGGGCTGATGATTGTACAGGTATTGAAATCCTCATCCTCTCCTGTATGAAGTTTCATACATATACTCCGAGGCACTGGCAATCACTTCAAGAAACTTCTCCTGTTGTATCTTGCTCAGGTAGTTGTACGAGAAGTCATAAGCAGTGGCAAAACCAACCAGGGAGTGAGCAAGCAGGACCTCATCCCAAGGAGCATCTTTCACCAACCAACTAGGCTGTGCTGCCATCCTCTCCATGTAGACTTTGGCCATGTCTCAGGCTTCAGTGTTCTCAGGATATAGCACACAGAACATTGCCAAGGCACCCAAGTTGTTTCCATAGATTTCATTCTAGCGGGCACTGTAGTCCTTGGGATCCCAGGGAGGGAGGTATTCCCAGGGACTGGACAGCATCGTGTGCACAGCCTCCATGAGGTGGGCTGCAATGTGCTCATGTGGGCTGGCTACCCTGAGCTGCAGCTCCGCCACCTCTGCCCTGGAGAAGTACAGCATGGGGTGGCTGCCATAGTTGGCATTGGTGAAGGGAATCATGAGTTCTGGGTTCTTGTCGGTGACATAGGCTGACACAACGCAAAGCAAATATATGAAAAACACACTGGGAGCACCCCTGTGTGTGAGTCCTCATCGTGGCATCAGATCTCCAAATCTCCAAGCCAACCAAACCATCTTCACAAGATCCGCTCCCTGCTGAGGCTACATCCTCTCCGGCGTCGCCTCCACAGCCTCCAGAGCCCACTCTTGGGACCCCTCACTCCAGGGCACCCGGGCTCCTAGCCCCCTCAGAGCCAAGCCCTCGCGCCATGGGTGTTGGTGGGCACTGGAGCGGGGATGCGCTGCTGCAGCCTCGGGCTAATATCGTATCTAATAATATCATTAGATACTATTATACAATATTATTTTAGATGGTCTTGTACTACTCTTTTTACTCACGTACCATAATTCACGTAAATTCAAATAAATTTTGCCACTTCTTTTTTGTTGTTGTTTTAGATTCCCATGTTCCTGCTATTATAGCATTTCTGAAGTGGCACACTTGTGCTCTTTTCTTATGTCCTTAGTTTAAATTCTGGGTTAAATGTTATGAACAATTTTAAGGCTTTTTGTGCATATTCTAAGTTTGCTAGAAGTTGTTATTAATGTATTTTGTTCTAACATTTAAAAATCTTTCCAGTTAAGGTCCTAGCCTCTCTCTCTCTCTCTTTTTTTAAACAGTGATGTCAATCACTATTAAAAGATTCATTGACAAAAAATACTATTCCTGCAAGTGTGAACTTAGTTCCTAAAATGAGTTCTGCTTAAGTAAAGTATGTCTTGTAATAAACTTTAACATTGTATGTGCTTCAATCACATTACACTGAGTTCAGATGATTAGAATCTTATGATGTTAGATTCCAGGGCCAAGTAAGGTTATATGTTGGGGCTGATGGTTCTTAACTCTGGCTATATGTTTGGAATCACCTGGGGAACTTAAAGAAAACTGTCTTTAATGGTGCATGATTGATGTACAATAAACTACACATATAAAAGGTGTACGATTTGCTAAGTTTTAATATGTATGTATACCCATGGAATAATCCCTACAATCAAGATAAAAAGCAATATTCCATCACCTCCAAATTGCAGGGTTCACCATCCTCGGTTGCCAGATAGTCAGTGTCTTAAAGCCCATTGTTTCATATACTTTGTCTGCTTTTCTTTTTCTTTTTTTTTTTGGTTGACTCAGGTAGGAGGGAAAATCCACTCCCTGATACTCCATCTTAGACCAAAGCAGATGTTTTCCATCTGAGGAGCTTTTAAAAAATAATCTGTAGGCTCCACCCAAGACCAAACGAATTATAATATTTGGGGGAAGGCCTTTTGTATTAAAGTATAATTTATATGCAATAAAATTCATCTTCTTTAGCGTACAGTTTTATAAATTTTGCCACATGCATACAGTCATGTAACTATTACAATCCATATGGAACAGGTCCATGCCTTCTCCCAAATTCTTTTATGCTCCTTTGTAGTCAAACTGTCCTCGCACCCGAAGCTCTTGGCAGGTGTTGATATGTTTTCTTTTCCTATAGTCTTGTCTTTTCCAGAATGACAGGGGAATGAAATCATGCAGTATGTAGTTTTTCAGTGTGGGCTTCTTTCACTTAGCATAATGCATTTGAGATTCATCAGTTTGGTTGATACAGTGTGTCCATAGTTCATTTTTATTGCTGAGTGTTACTCCATATAGATGTGCTACAATTTGTTTTTCTATTTCCCTGTTGAAGAACATAGCCTTAAAAAGCTTCCCCAGGTGATTCTAATGTACCTCTGAAGTTGAGAATCACTGAGCTAGATAAAACTGCTCAATAGTCTACTAAGGTAAATATTAGGCTCTTCCCTTGTGGCCTGTCTCCTTCAAATCACATCATCCTGTATCTGTAGCCTCCTCTGCCTTATCAAGTAACTCATGATCTAATGTGTCCCCCCGTCAACCCAGACTCACCTCTTAACAGCCTATCCCTTGGAAACATTTGCTCGTCCACCCCATGTGCCAGTCTCCCGCCTGCTCATTTGCATGCACTCATCAGAAGGCAGATCTCTCATATCCAGTTTCTCAGAAGATCCCTCT
The DNA here is from genome assembly GCF_008728515.1 of Papio anubis. Lineage (NCBI taxonomy): Eukaryota > Metazoa > Chordata > Mammalia > Primates > Cercopithecidae > Papio > Papio anubis. The sequence continues at coordinate 28,760,619 of NC_044988.1, forward strand.
TAGATTTCTAAGATGACAGCATCCAATTGATAATTAATGTTAATGCTTTAATGGCATACTAGGATTCTCCAGAGAAACAGAATCTAACATGTATGTGTATGTATACACATGTATTTATGACAAGAGTTGGCTCACATAATTATGGAGGCTGAGTACTTCCACGATTTGACATCTGCAAGCTAGACAACCAGAAAAGCTGGTGGTATAAGTTTAGTCTGAATCAGTTTGAATCAAAAGGCCTGAGAACCAGGGTATGGTTAGTGGAAGTCCCAGTCTGTGTCCAGAGGCCAGAGAACCAGGAACGCTGATGTCCAATGACGGGAGAATATGAATGTCCCAGCTTAAGAAGAGAGCAAATTTGTCTTTTCCCCCACATTTTTGTTCTATTTGGACCCTCCATGGACTAGATGATGCCCAACCACATTGGTGAAGATAATCTTCTCTATTCAGTTTACTAATTCAAATGCTAAACTCTTCCAGAAACACCCTCACAGACACACACAAAAATAACATTTTACCAACTATCCTGGCATCCCTTAGCCCAGTGAAGTTGACACATAAAGTTAACCATAAAAAATGGGTAATGTTGGCTGGGTGCGGTGGCTCACACCTGTAATCCGAGCACTTTGGGAGGCTGAGGTAGGTGGATCACCTGAGGTCAGGAGTTCAAGACCAGCCTGACCAACCTGGTGAAATTTCATCTCTACTAAAAGAATACAATTAGCCGGGTGTTGTGGTGCACACCTCCGGTCCCAGCTACTCAAGGGGGCTGAGGCAGGAGATTCGCTTGAACCTGGGAAGCAGAGGCTACAGTGAGCCAAGACTGAACCGTTGCACTGCAGCCAGGGTGACAGAGCGAGACTCCATCTCAAAAAAAAAAAAAAAGGGTAATGTGACAGAGGTTAATATCAATCTGGGTTTCTTGGAAACACTCAAAAAGTATAGCATGGAGATGCAGATCCTCTCAAATCCTCTCTTCAGTTTTAGCTGTATATAATCCTGAAGCTAGACTAGTTGTAATCCAAAAGGATGATGATTTTTAAAAATTAAAATACACGCACACAAAGTTCAACAGTAGATGAAAGAGTTAAAAGACCCTCCCCACCCTGTAGCACCAGTTCCAAACTCAGAAGTAACAACTGTGTATAGTTTTCTAGTATCTCTCCAGGAAATCTTTCATGTGTATATCAGTATACAAAAATAGATCTATATTTTATCTTTTAAAAATTATTTATCTATACAAGAGGGATTTTACTGTGCAGAATGTTCTGTGCCTTGATTTTTTTCCCTTAACATATTATGGAACTCCTTTCACATTGTACCTACCTCATTTTTATTTTTCAGTGTGTCACATGAATATACCATAATTTACTTAACAAGCTTACTGCTAATAGAATTTAAATTGTTTCCTTTTTCTGTTTTTGGTATTACAGTGTTCCAATGAATACAATGCTTGTACACAAAGCTCAGAAGTATGTCTGCAAGATATCTGAAAGGTGAATTCCTAACAGTGGACTCTTTGGGTCACAGGGACTATATATTTACATGTTTTAAAGCTACAGCCAAGTTTGAAAAGTGACACTTTTTAGAATCCAGTTTTTGTTTTAGAATAGTTTTAAATTTATGGAGCATTTCAAAGATAGCAGATCCAGTTCTCATACACACTTCATGCAGTTTCCCCTGTTATTACTATCTTACATTATTAGTATAGTACATTTGTCACAACTAATGAACCAATATTTATACACTGTTACTAGTTGAAGTCCATAGTTTCTTCAGAGCTCCTTAGTGTTGACCTAATGCATGGTTTCTGTCCCAGGATCCCAGCCATGATATCACATTACATTTGGTCATCCTTGTCTCCCTAGGCTCCTCTAACTGTGACAGTTGCCACTTTCCTTGGTTTTGATGACCTTGACATTTTTGTTTCTGTTTTTGTTTTGACAGAGTTTTGCTCTTGTTAGCCAGGCTGGAGTGCAATGGCATGATCTCAGTTCACTGCAACCTCCGCCTCCCGGGTTCACATGATTCTCCTGCCTCAGCCTCCCGAGTAACTGGGATTACAGGCATGCACCACCCTGCCCAGCTAATTTTGTATTTTTAGAAGAGACAGGGTTTCTCCATATTGGTCAGGCTGGTCTCGAACTCCTGACCTCAGGTGATCTGCCCGCCTCAGCCTCCCAAAGTACTGGGATTATAGGCGTGAGCCACTGTGCCCAGTCTGACCTTGACAGTTTTGAGAAGTACTAGTTGGGTATTTTGTATCATGTCCCTCTACTGTGGCTTATCAAATGTTTTCCTGCTAGATTGGGAATATGGGTTTTGGGAGGAAGGCCACAGAGGGAAAATGCCATTCTCACCACATCTTATCAGGGACATGTACTATCAACATGACTGATCACTGTTGATGTTGACCTTGGTCACCTGGATGAGGTAGTGTCTGTCAGGTCTTTCCATGCTAAGGTTCCCTTTTTTCTGTTCTTTCCATATTGTATGCTTTGCAAGAAAGTCACCATTTGCAGCCCACACTTAAGGGATAGAGGGCTCTGCCCCACTCCTTGAGGGGAAAGTATTATTTGGATTTTGTTGTACGAGAGGTTTAATTATTCTTGCCTATTTCAAAGGAAGGTGCTCTGAGGGGATTCCAGATATATGGGATATATCCTGGAGATGATCCCATAGATTATATAGAGATATTTGTTATTCTTTTTCACAGCTGTATAGCACTGTATTGAGTATATTTGTCTAGCTTCATCAAATAATTTTTTATATTTGGGCATTTTGGTCTTTCCATTCTTTTGCCGTTATGAATAGAGCTGCAATGAACAATAGTTTCCACATACACCTTTGTTGCCTTTGTATTTTTGCAGTGTAACTTTGGGATAGATTTCTACAAGTGTGTTTACTAGGTCAAAGGGTGAAGGAGTGTGCAGAAGATGCTACAAGATCCCTCCTATAATGTTTCTAATGTTTGGCATTTCCTCCAGCAACATATGAGAATGCCAGTTTCCCCATAACCTTGCCATAAAGCATTTTGCTAAACATTAATATTCTTGTTCATCTGGTAGGTAAAAAATGTTCTCCCCAGAGAGTTTTAATTTGCATTTTCCTAATTCTGAGTAAAGTTGAACATCTTATAATAATAAGTTTACAAACCACTGATAATTCTTATCTGGTCTGTCTACTTGTTACTCCTTCCACTCCCCCCCAACTTTTCTATAGGATTATTGGTTTTTTCTTCTCTATGTTTAGTATTTCTTTATATATTAGGAACATTAACCTTTTGTGACATAATTTTCAAAATGTTCCCGTTTGTCAAATATCTTCTAACTTTGCGGTGGTGTCTTATTGCCATGGAAAGTTTCAAAAAATAAAATGTACCCATATTTTCTGGCTTAACTTCTAGAAGTAGACTGAAAAATCTTGGCTCTAAATGATTTCACCACGTCTCTCAGCAGGAGGTCCTATGAGCATCATTTGTTATCCATCAGTCCTTTTTGCAGATACTTTTGGCGCAGATACTTGGATGCAACTACTATGCATCAGGAGTTGCACCTGGTTCCTTCCCTCAAGCTGATTATGGCATACAGAAGGAGGGAAAAATGAGAAAACACACGTGGATGGTCCAGTGTGATAAGTCCTGCAATGGAGACAAAATGTTAAGGGGCAGGCATTTATGGTGGGGTGACAGTTGGGACAGGATGAGGGAAGGCTTTGCAGAAAAGCTGATATTCATTTGCGGTTTTGAAGAGTAAATGGTGTGAGCCCAACAAAGGGCATTCTAGGCAGAGGGCACAGGCCGTGTGTGCAAAGGCATGAGGAGTGTGCCATGTGGGAAACTACCTTGATGTAATGGCAGCCTCACAGAACACTACCAGGCAAGCTCTCTTAAAAACAGGGAATAGAAAGCCTCCCAGAACAAATAAAATACTTGAATGAGTTGGTCTGTTGATTCCATTTAAAACACATAGTGAGAAACGAGGAGACATGTGGAGTAGGCTAATACACTTAGAGAAAGATCTCAGTGGATGGAAGATCCCACTGTCTGCACCCTGTGCTAGCAACATTCTAACTGTGGAAAATAATAACCATGATACATAAAGCATATTATAGTGCTTTCAAAGGTTATCTTGTTTAGTTCTCACAAAAGCCCTGTGAAGGAGTCACTCTTATTCCCATCTTCCAGCTTCATTGTTCTGGCTCCAGGTCCATCTCTCTTTTTACATATTGCAGTGGGATTGAAATGGTCTTCACCTCCTCCAGTTCTTTAAAAAGATTAATGGCCCTAGCCCTACAAACAGTGTCCAGAGATCGGTAGATGGGCACATGTGAAGTGAAAAGGGAAGAATTCTAACTCCTTCCCCAAGGCATGAGGGCAGCCTCAAGAATGCCAGTGACTATATCCAAAGAAATTCTCCATCCATTTGCCAACTTTCCCTCACTCCTTAAATTCCTCTTTATAAGCCAGAGGTGATTGGTCAGCTGAGATGAGTACAACTGGATTATTCAGCCCCCTCCTTTGCTTGGGTGGTTCAGGACTTCAATTTGGAATGTGAAAGTGGCTGCCAGCTATTGGTCCAAGCCCAAACTGAGAGCGAAGATTTCCAGTGCAACAGCCTGTTTCAGCCTTCCTGAGTTCTGTAGACAGGCTTGCTGGATTACACGTGGAGGCTTCCATCCATTTTGGAAGTTGGCTTACTTCAGTCTCTTCTCTGTGCTTGTAACTAAAGTCAGTGCTTCTCAAAGCATGGTCTCTGGACCATATCAGCATTACCTAGAAACTTTTTGTTGTTGTTGAGGTAAAATTCACATGACATACAATCAAAGTGAACAATCCACTCATGTTTAGTACATTCTCAGTGTTATGCAACCATCACCTCTATCTAGTTGCAAAATATTTTCATTACTCCAAAAGGAAAGCCTATCCACATTAAGTAGTCAGTCCCTGTTCCCCCCTCACCTTGGCCTCTGGAAACCATGAATCTACTTTTCATCACTACGGATTTGCCTATTCTAGGTGTTTCATGTAAATTGAATCATACAATCTATGACTTTACATACGTGGCTTCTTTCACTTAGCGTAATGTTTTGGAGGTTCATCCATGTTGTTGCATGTGTTAATACTTCATCCTTTTTTTAATGGTTCTAGGAACTTTTTAGAAATGCAAATTTCCTGCCTTACCCAGACCTAGTGAATAAGAAACTCTCAGAGGTGTGTGGGGGCAGCAATTTGTGTTGTTGTAAGTCTCTTGGTGATTCAGATGCATGCTAGAGTTTAGGAACCACTGACTTAGGGGATGCCAGTCTCTGATGTTTAACTCAGAAGGAAGTTGTTGTCTTCCTAAATTCAGTATATTATGATTCAGTTGAAGACCCATAGTTGATGTAGGCATTTTAAAAACAAAACATATTTTCATTTTTCTTGATGTAAGAGAGAGCTCTCAGGATCTGGCAAATTCATTTTTTGTCTTAAAATACATATATGTCAAAAACTACAGGGCTTCCTTTTGAAATAATTCCAAATGATTTTGAATCTCTCCATGTTAACTTTAACCTTTTCCATTTTGTTTCTATCCTATGTTGGGAATGGCTGGTTGCTTCTCAAACATCTCCAGATGTACTTTCCATTACCCAAGCTGTGCATTACAGGTGGCTGCAAACAGGACCATCCCAGTGGACTCCTTCCTTCCCTCCCTCCTCATGCTGTAAATGGCATGCCTAGACCCAAGAGACCACTTACAAGGCTTGAAGTTGCAGTCAAACCTAGAGGAATTTTTATAATTTGTCACCCCAATTCCAAATTTTATCTCTGGCATTTCCCCCTCATCCTGGCTTGTGTAGTAATTTGTGTTTTAGGAAGAGAAGTTGTCTTGGATGAAATGGGAACCTGTAGGAGAAAATGCAAGGAACTGGAGTCAAATGATCTGGATTCAAGCGCTGACTTGCTTCATGTGCTTGTTTATCCAACAAACACAGTATTTACGAGTGCCGTGTAAACTGCATATTGGGTAAGAATACAACAGTGAACAAGATAGACACTGTTCTCCTCCTTTTCAATTTGGGGACTTTAAAGTCTAGAAGGAGAGTAAAACCAGCGAAGAGGTGATTTTACACTGTGTGATGATGCTGTGATGGGGGAGTGCCTGTCAAATATGCTACAGAGGATATGGAAAAGGTACTTACTCCAGTGATGATGGTGGGTGTCGGGGGAGTGGGAGCCAAAGAAGGCTCCCAGGGAAAAGAGGTGACTACATTTAGACATGGAATGGCGAATAGAGTTAATTAGGGAAATTTGGGCTTACGTGGGGCAGGAGTGGTTTTAATAGAAAGAGCATTCCAAGGAGAGAAAATGGTGTATACAGAGGGTGAGAGAAAGGACTTTTGTGGAAAAGGAGCTGAGAAGATTCTGAAGCGTTAGTTGTAATGTTGAGGGTGGGTCTGGTCAGATGTAGGGACAGCAAGAGCTGAGGCTCTGGAGCAAAGTCAGGGCCCAGTGAGTCATTGCGGTCTTGTTAGAAATCACAGTGGAAATCCATGGGAAGGTTGAAAGCTGAGATATGATTTGATCTTCTGTGTGTTTTAGTGGTCACTTGGGCTATGTAAGGGAGTAAGTTAGAGGGAATTAGAGAGGAGGTTGGAAGTTCAATGAAGAGGCCCTTGAAATCAGGACCTCTTGTACAGGAACAATCAGATTGCAAATGTGACACATTGTAGAATGATTTGAGAATGTGTATTAAGTCAGGGATGTGTATTCTCTGTGATTCAGAAATTCTATTCACAAGGAGCTCTGTACAAGATACCCATAACTATGTTCTTTGAAATTTAAAAAAATGGAAGCAATCTAAATGCCCATAAATGGGAGAATGGATAAAAAGGGTACATAAAACATGGTATATTTATACAATGGGATGTTATATGGTAGTTAAGATGAATGAACCAGGCCTAGATTTAGCAAACTGAAAAACCTCAAAAACATAATGTCAGGCAAACAAGTGTGGTTTACAGAATTATAAATACAATTTGACAGTATTTATCTGAAGTTTATAAGATAGCTGGGCAGGCTGGCTCACACCTGTAATTCCAGTACTTTGGGAGGCCGAGGCAGGCGGATCACCTAGGTCAGGATTTCAAGACCAGCCTGGCCAACATGGCAAAACCCCGTCTCTACTAAAAATACAAAAAATAGCAGGGTGCAGTGGCGCGTGCCTGTAATCCCACCTACTTGGGAAGATGAAGTGGGACAATCGCTTGAACCAGGGAAATGGAGGTTGCAGTGGGCCGAGATGGCACTATTGCACTGCAGCCTGGGCAAGAAGAGTGAAACTCTGTCTCAAAAAATAAAAATAATAAATAAATAAATAAGTAAATAAATAAATAAAAATAAAGTTTATAAGATAGACTATTATTTTGTGCACCATTAAGGCAGAAAAAATGCTGAGAATTAAACTCTGACAAAATGCTTTCTTGTCACTTATAATTCAACACTGATTTGACAGTTTTTTAACCATATATTACTCTTATACATTCATGAAAGAGGAAAATATAAGTAACATAATCAATTAAGGTATTCTGTAAATTTTTCCACATTTAACATCTGACTTCTTAGAATTCTTTTCTGGTGCCTGTGTTTTTCGGCACAATAAAACCTCCATCCAAATTGAGTATTGGTAATAAAGCATTTCTGAAAAGAATCTATAAAAGAACAAAGTCATTGGCATTGTGCTCTCAAGCTATTTTTGCAGTTAGGTACAGCTAATCTACTTATGGTTTCTACTTCTGGAATCCTGTTAAAACATTTCTGATTTGCCACCCCTTCTTCCTCTACCCTCTCTTCATAGCCATTTTGTTCCTCAAGGTAAGAACAGTACCCTGCCATTGTCTCCAGAATCTTTTCCCACACTTTCGACAGCAATTCTGCAAGTTTGTTTCTCGTCCCTGTGATGTTGGAGAAGGTACGGCCATGATGGTTACGATGCAGCGTCCATCTGGCTGACTGCTTTTGGAAGATGTCACCAATGATGACAACATCCTGATTTCAGAGAGATGAAAATGTGAAAAAACAAATGTGCCTTAGAAACAATGAAATATGGTAGTTGTAATTGATGGATAAAACCTATGTGGAAAAAAGGCCAGGCACGGTGGCTCACGCCTGTAATCCTAGCACTTCGGGAGGCCAAAGCAGGCAGATCACTTGAGGTTAGGTGATTGAGACCAGCCTAGCCAACATGGTGAAACTTTGTCCCTACTAAAAATACAAAAAGTAGTCGGGCTTGGTGGTTCACATCTATAATCCCTGCTATTCAGCAGACTGAGGCACAAAAATCACTTGAACCTGGGAGGTGGAGGCTGCAGTAAGCCGAGATTGTGCCACTGCACTCCAGCCTAGGCGATAGAGCAAGACTCTGTCTTAAAACAAACAAACAAAAACAAACAAAACAAAAAACAACTCAACAACAACAACAAAACATATGTGGAAAATGTGTAACTTTATGCATGGACATGATAGACACCAAATCCAAGATGGCTATTATCCTAGAGAAAGCAGTTATGTGGAAATGAAGGCTATGTGATTGGTAACTGATGTTCAGGAAGCTTCAGTGAATTGCAAATATCCTATTTCTTAAGCGAGGTGGAAGATACATGGGTGAGTATTATTTTTCTATATTTGTTGTAGGACTGAAATATTTCAAAACAAAAAAAGGAAATTGCCGCATGAGTGCAATTCTATTAATTAGCTGTGTGACTCTGAAGAACCTGTGCAAACTTAGCCTTCTACTCTACATTTTAAAGATAGTATACCTCTCCTTCCTGCCTCAGAGGAATTTTGAGTTGTTATGAGGCTCAAATAGCAAATGCTTGTGAACACCTTTGTTCAACTGTTCAACTGTAAAGCATGACGTAGAAAGATTATGAAGATTGTCATCTCACAAGCTAACCAAACTTCTTACTAAGGGTGTGTTACCTTCAAATGGTGATGTCTATTTCACTACCGCCTTGAATTGGGGCCAGCTTTGTGATTTGCTTTGATCAATAGAGTGTGACAAAAGTGGCACAGCAAGTTCCAGAAATAGATGTTGATGTTAATATACCTTTGATTATAACATTTTAAAAATCCTGAGTCACCACCATGCTATTAAGAAGCCTAGTCTAGCCTATTGAAACATGAGCAGTCACATGAAGAAGAACCGTGGAGTCCAGCCACCAGCCAGAACCAAGGGCTAGACATGAGTGAGGCCATCTTGGACCCTCCAGCCCCACCGACCCTCCAGCTAAATGTTGCAAACTAACAGAACTCCCCAGCCAACCTGCAGAATCATGAGAGATAATAAATTGCCATTGTTTTTAGGCCGTTTTAGGCTAGTTTGTGTTGCAGCAAAGTCTACCTGAAACTAGAAGCCTTTGAGAGTTATCCTGATCCATGACTTACATTTTGGTATGATCTATTTTGCAGACCACATGACACTGCTATCACTATATTGTATTTAAACAGTAAGTATTAAGCACCTACTGTGTGTAGGTTACTGACTAGGTGCTATGAAGACTACAAAGAGGCACCATCAATAGCTTACTTACAGCACTCAGAGGACCTCTAATCTCATTAAGAAGACAATATGTATACTATGTAAAGTTAAATAAGAATAAACTAACCTGAAAAATCCAAGCTCTCCAGAGAAAAGCTAAGATGTATGAAGTTCTTAGTATGCAGCTGAACCTATGACCCGGTTCATTTAATTTTCACAATAACCCTCCAAGGTAGGCACAATGAGCATTCCCATTTTACACATAAGAACACTGTGGCTAAGTCGCCCAGGGTCACACAGCCTGGGTCCCGGCAGCCTGCCTATAGCCCATGTGCTTTAGCTGTGAACTAAATAAATGAGAGCCAGAGCCGAGAGTATGAGGAGACAGATGATCTGGGGCTAGGAAATGGTCAAGAAGCCCCTGGGGGAGGTGAGACCTCAGCCAGCCTTGGAGGGTGGGTAGGAGTTGGGATGAAATTAAGGTGGGGGGTTCCAGGGGGAGGTCGTGGCATGCGCGCTGTGGAAAGAGTGGGGAATCACATGGAGCATTGGAGGACCCACGAGCGGGACACCCTCTGGATCAGGATCAGCCTCCCCTCAACCCAGAAGTGGCCCTGACTGTCCTTACTGGCTGCTTGCCTCCCAAGGAGACCCTCACTGCCTGACAGAGGGGATGCCTGGGGAGGGGGCTGGGAGGAGCTTGGGAAAAAGCAGAAGATGTCAGTGTCACTGGATGGACTATAAGACAGAGCCAGAAAATGGATGGGTCCACTAGAGATTCTCCCCATCAGCTGGGTGGGAGGGAGTAGTGATCTAGCAGGAGCTGTCTTCCAGATGCCCTGGGGAGCCCCTTGTCCCCATCTCCATTGGCCAGGACAGTACAGAGGCCAGAATAGTATTGAGGCTGAAGAGGGCAGAGGGCAAGTTGCTAGGCCTGAGGACAGCTGCATTTGCACCAGTGGCAGGGGTGGGGCCTGCAGAGGAGTTGCTCCTCGTGGCCCTGCATGTGATGGGGCCTAGGTCACCTTATCTTGCCATCCTACACCACCATCAACAAACCTTGTCTATGGCTCTAGAGCAAGCTTGTCCAATCCATAGCCCACAGGCCGCATGTGGCCCAGGATGACTTGAATGTGCTCCAATACAAATTTGTAAACTTTCTTAAAACATGAGATTTTTTTGTGATTTTTTTTTTTCAGCTCATCAGCTATCATTAGTGTTCATGTATTTTATATGTGTCCCAAGACAATTCATCTTCTTTCAGTATGGCCCAGGGAAGCCAAAAGATTGGACACCCCAAGAGGAAATGGTGTGCTCAGATACGCTTTTGAAATTTACACTACTTAATAATCTCTGAATCATCATGAAATATGTTAGTATGAGGCCAGTTCTTATTTATTGTATGTATTTTTGGCCAAACTATGTTACTCAACCTTATAAATGCCCACTGCATCAGTGGGGTTGCTGGTTGTTTGCAGAGGTGGTCGCTGTTCCTGGAAAGGATTCAGACTGCACCATAGGAAAAGCCGGGAACCACATGAGGCACCATCTGGCTTCATTACTCCTTCCTTGAAACACTGCAGAGCTCATGTCCTGTTGGGCTTCAGGAAAGTCTCCAAACGAAGGGGCATTTGAAGTGGCCTGGAAGGATGAAGATGTTACCAGGTAAGGCCAGAAGGAGGAGGCACACCAGGTGGTGGAGGCAAATTCAGCAAAAGCCTGGGACCCACCACACACAGAGGATGATCAAGGATGAGGAAGAGGTCTAGGCAGGTTAAGGTTGGGAGGTGAGAAATAGAATATGCTGGGACAGAGAAGATGGTTGGAGTGGTGCTGTGAGGGAGGACCCTGACCACGGACAGTTTGGAGTCACGGCATTTCATTCCAAAAGCAAAACAAAGAAGTTCAAGATTAGGTGAAAACAGAAATTCCGCCTGACCAGTTCTTTATTCAGTCTTGAGAATCTAGGGTAAGAACAGACGGATAGAAATCGTATCATTATGAGAACATCCCGTTTAAAAAGATCAGAAGGCAGCCAGGTGCAGTGGCTCACGCCTGTAATCCCAGCACTTTGGGAGGCCGAGGCAGGTAGATCACCTGAGGTTGGGAGTTCAAGACAAGCCTGGCCAACATGGTGAAACCCCATCTCTACTAAAAATACAAAAATTAGTTAGGCATGGTGGTATATGCCTGTAGTCCCAGCTACTCGGGAGTCTGAGGCAGGAAAGAATCATTTGAACCTGGGAGGCAGAGGTTGCATTGTGAGCTGAGATTGCACCATTGCACTCCAGCCTGGGTCACAAGAGTGAAACTCTCAAAAAAAAAAAAAAAAAAAAACAGAAGGCTCTACCTAAACAAACCCTTGAAATGCAAAAGATATAAAGTCCATGTGGTGGATGGCAAGATGGTTGAATAGGAAGAGCTTGGGTCTGCAGCTCCCAGCAAGATCAATGCAGAAGGCGGGCGATTTCTACATTTCCAACTGAGGTACCCGGCTCATCTCATTGGGACAGGTTAGACAGTGGGTGCAGCCCATGGAGGGTGAGCCGAAGCAGCGTGGGGCATCGCCTCACCTGGGAAGGGCAAGGGGTTGGGGAACTCCCTCCCCTAGCCAAGGGAAGCCATGAGGGACTGTGCCGTGAGGGACTGTGCCATGAGGGATGGTGCATCCTGGCCCAGATACTACACTTTTCCCGCAGTCTTCACAACCCACAAACCAGGAGATTCCCTCGGGTGCCTACACCACCAGGGCCCCAGATATCAAACACAAAACTGGGTGGCTGTTTGGGCAGGCACCGAGCTAGCTGCAGGAGTTTTCTTTTTCTTACCCCAGTGGCACCTGGAACACCAGAGAGACAGAACTGTTCACTCCCCTGGAGATGGAGCTGAAGCCAGGGAGCCAAGTGGTCTAGCTCAGTGGATCCCACCCCCATGGAGCCCAGCAAGCTAAAATCCAATGGCTTGAAATTCTCGCTGTCAGCACAGCAGTCTGCAGTTGACCTGGTGTGGGGAAGGGCGTCCGCCATTACTGAGGCTTGAGTAGGTGATTTTCCCCTCACAGTGTAAACAAAGCTGCCAAGAAGTTTGAACTGGGCAGAGCCAACTGCAGCTTGGCAAAGCTGCTGTAGTCTCACTGCCTCTCTAGATTCCTCCTCTCTGGGCAGGGCATCTCTGAAAGAAAGGCAGTACCTCCAGTCAGAGGCTTACAGATAAAACTGCCATCTCCCTGGGACAGCGCACCTGGGGGAAGGGGTGGCTGTGGGTGCAGCTTCAGCAGACTTAAACGTTCCTGCCTGCTGGCTCTGAAGAGAGCAGTGGATCTCCTATCACAGTGCTCGAGCTCTGCTAAGGGACAGACTGCCTCCTCAAATGGGTCCCTGACCCCTGTGCCTCCTGGCTGGAAGAAACCTCCCAGCAGGGGTTGACAGACACCTCATACAGGAGATCTCTGGCTGGCATCTTGTGGGTGTCCCCCTGGGACAAAGCTTCCAGAGGAAGGAACAGGCAGCAATATTTGCTATTCTGCAGCCTCCGTTGGTGATACCCAGGTAAACAGGGTCTGGAGTGGACCTCCAGCAAACTCCAGCAGACCTGCAGCAGAGGGGCCTGACTGTTAGAAGGAAAACTAACAAACAGAAAGGAATAGCATCAACATCAACAAAAAGGATGTCCACACAAAAACCAATCCGAAGGTCACCAGCATCAAAGACCAAAGGTAGATAAATCCACAAACATGAGGAAAAACCAGTGCAAAAAGACTGAAAATTCCAAAAATAGACTGCCTCTTCTCCTCCAAAGGATAACAACTCCTCACCAGCAAGGGAACAAAACTGAATAGAGAATGAGTTTGATGAATTGCCAGAAGTAGGTTTCAGAAGGTGGGTAATAACAAACTGCTTCGAGCTAAAGGAGCATGTTCTAACCCAATGCAAGGAAGCTAAGAACCTTGAAAAAAAGGTTAGAGGAATTGCTAACTTGAATAACCAGTTTAGAGAAGAACATAAATGACCTGATAGAGCTGAAAAACGGCATGAGAACTTTGTTAAGCACATACAAGTATCAATAGTCGAATCAATCAAGCAGAAGAAAGGACATCAGAAATTGAAGATCAACTTAATGAAATAAAGCGTGAAGACAAGATTAGAGAAAGAAGAATGAAAAGGAACAAACAAAGCCTCTAAGAAATATGGGACTATGTGAAAAGATCAAAACTACGTTTGATTGATGTACCTGAAAGTGACAGGGAGAATGGAAACAAGTTGGAAAACACTGCAAGATATTATCCAGGAGAATGTCCCCAACCTAGCAAGCCAGGCCAACATTCAAACTCAGGAAATACAGAGAACACAACAAAGATACTCCTCAAGAAGAGCAACCCTAAGACACATAACTATCAGATTCACCAAGGTTGAAATGAAGGAAAAAATGTTAAGGGCAGCCAGAGAGAAAGGTTGGGTTACCCACAAAGGGAAGCCTGTCAGACTAACAGTGGACCTTTCTGCAGAAACCCTACAAGCCAGAAGATAGTTGGGGCCAATGTTCAACATCCTTAAAGAAAAGAATTTTCAATCCAGAATTTCATATCCAGCCAAACTAAGCTTCATAAGTGAAGGAGAAATAAAATCCTTTACAGATAAGCAAATGCTGAGAGATTTTATCACCACCAGGCCTGCCTTACAAGAACTCCTGAAGGAAGCACTAAATATAGAAAGAAAAAACCGGTACCAGTCACTGCAAAAACATACTAAATTGTAAAGACCATCGACACTATGAAGAAAATGCATCAACTAACTGGCAAAAAACCCAGCTAGCATCATAACAACAGGGTCAAATTCACACATAACAATATTAACCTTAAATGTAAATGAGCTAAATGCCCCAATTAAAAGACACAGACTGGCAAATTGGATAAAGAGTCAAGACCCATTGGTGTGTTGTATTCAGGAGACCCATCTCATGTGCAAAAACACACATAGGCTCAAAATAAAGGGATGGGGGAATATTTACCAAGAAAATGGAAAGCAAAAAAAGAGCAGGGTTACAATCCTGGTCTCTGATAAAACAGACTTTAAACCAACAAAGATCAAAAGAGACAAAGAAGGGCATTACATAATAGTAAAGGAATCAATGCAACAAAAAGAGCTAACTATCCTAAATATATATGCATCCACATAAAGGAGCACCCAGATTCATAAAGCAGTTCTGACAGAACTACAAGGAGACTTAGACTCTCACATAATAATAGTGGGAGACTTTAACACCCCACTGTCAATATTAGACAAATCAATGAGACAGAAAATTAACAAGGATATTCAGGACTTGAACTCAGCTCTGGACCAAGCAGACCTAATAGACATCTACAGAACTCTCCACCCAAGATCAAAGGAATATAAATTCTTCTCAGCACCACATAACACTTACTCTAAAATTGACCACATAATTGGAAGTAAAATACTCCTCAACAAATGCAAAAGAACGGAATTCGTAACAGTCTCTCAGACCACAGTGCAATCAAATTAGAATTCAGGATTAAGAAACACACTCAAAACTACATGGAAGCTGAACAACCTGCTCCTGAATGATTACTGGGTAAATAACAAAATGAAGGCAGAAATAAATAAGTTATTTGAAACCAGTGAGAACACAGACACAATGTACCAGAATCTCTGGGACACAGCTAAAGCAGTGTTTAGAGGGAAATGTATAGCACTAAATGCCCACAGAAGACAGCAGGAAAGATATAAAATTGACACCCTAATATCTAGTTAAAAGAACTAGAGAAGTGAGAGCAAACACACTCAAAAGCTAACAGAAGACAAGAAACAACTAAGAGCAGAACTGAAGGAGATAGAGACACGAAAAATGCTGCAAAAAGTCAACCAATCCAGGAGCTGATTTTTTGAAAAGATTAACAAAATAGATAGACTGCTAGCCAGACTAATGAAGAAGAAAAGAGAGAAGAATCAAATAGACAATAAAAAATGATAAAGGGGATATCACCTCTTTTCCCACAGAAATACAAACTACCATCAGAGAATACTATAAATACCTCTAGGCAAATAAACTAGAAAATCTAGAAGAAAGTGATAAATTACTAGACACATACACCCTCCTAAGACTAAACCAGGAAGAAGTCAAATCACTGAATAAATCAATAACAAGTTCTGAAATTGAGTCTGTAATTAATAGCCTACCAACCAATAAAAACCCAGGACCAGATGGATTCACAGCCAAATTCTACCGGAGGTACAAAGAGGAGATGGTACCATTCCTTCTGAAACTATTGCAATCAATAGAAATAGAGGGGCTCCTCCCTAACTCACTTTTTGAGGCCAGCATCATCTTGATACCAAAACGTGGCAGAAATGCAACATAAAAAGAAAATTTCAGGCCAATATCCCTGATGAACATTGATATGAAAATCCTCAGTAAAACACTGGCAAACCGAATCCAGCAGCACATCATGAAGCTTATCCACCATGATCAAGTTGGCTTCATCCCTGGGATACAGGGCTGGTTCCACATACTCAAGTCAATAAATGTAATCCATCACATAAACAGAACTAATGACAAAAACTGCATGATTATCTCAATAGATGCAGAAAAGTCCTTTGATAAAATTCAGCACCCCTTCATGCTACAAACTGTCAATAAACTAGGTATTGATGGAATGTATCTCAAAATAATGAGAGCTATTTATGACAAACCCACAGCCAATATCATACTGAATGGGCAAAAGCTGGAAGCATTCCCTTTGAAAACTGGCACAAGAAAAGGACACCCTTTCTCACCACTCCTATTCAACATACTATTGAAAGTTCTGGCCAGAGGAATCAGGCAAGAGAGAGACGATGGTATTCAAATAGAAAGAGAGGAAGTCAAATTGTCTCTGTTTGTAGATGTCATGATTTTATATTTAGAAAACCTCATTATCTCAGCCCAAAATCTCCTTAAACTGATAAGCAACTTCAGCAAAATCTCAGGATACAAAATCAATGTGCAAAAATCACAAGCATTCCTAAACACCAATAATAGACAAACAGAGAGCCAAATCATGATTGATCTCCCATTTGCAATTGCTACAAAGAGAATAAAATACCTAGGAATACGACTTACTAGGGATGTGAAGGACCTCTTCAAGGAGAACTACAAACCACTGCTCAAGCAAATAAGAGACGACACAAACAGATGGAAAAACATTCCATGCTTATGGATAGGAAGAGTCAATATCTGCCAAAGTAATTTATAGATTCAATGCTAACCTCATCAAGCTACCATTGACTTGCTTCACAGAATTAGAAAAAACTACTTTAAATTTCATATGGAACCAAAAACGAGCCCATATAGCCAAGACAATTTTAAGCAAAAAGAACAAAGTTAGAGGCATTATGCTGCCTGACTTCAAACTATACTACAAGGCTACAGTAACCAAAATAGCATGGTACTGGTACCAAAACAGATATATAGACCAATGGAACAGAACAGAGGCTTCAGAAATAATGCCACACATCTACAACCATCTGATCTTTGACAAACCTGACAAAAATAAGCAGTAGGAAAAGGATTCCATATTTAATACATGGTGTTGAGAAAACTGGCTAGCCATATGCAGAAAACTGAAACTGGACCCCTTCCTTACACCTCATACAGAAATTAATTCAAGATGGATTAAAGACTTAAATGTAAGACCTAAAACCATAAAAACCCTAGAAGAAAACCTAGGCAATACTATTCAGGACATAGGCATGGGCAAAGACTTCATGACTAAAACACTAAAACACTAAAAGCAATTGCCATTGCTTTGCCACAAAAGCCAAAATTGACAAATGGGATCTAATTAAACTACAGAGCTTTTTCACAGGAAAAAAAAAAAACAAAAACAAAGCCATCTTCAGAGTGAACAGGTAACCTACAGAATGGCAGAAAATTTTTGCAATCTATCCATATGACGAAGGGCTAATATCCAGAATCTACAAAGAACTTAAATTTACAAGAAAAAAACAAACAACCCCATCAAAAAGTGGACAAAGGATATGAACAGACACCTCTCAAAAGAAGACATTTATGTGGTCAACAAATGTATGAATAAAAGCTCATCATCACTGGTCATTAGAGAAATGCAAGTCAAAACCACAATGAGATACCATCTCCCAGCAGTTATAATGGCGATCATCAAAAAGTCAGGAAAAAACAGATGCTGGAGAGGATGTGGAGAAATAGGAACACTTTTACACTGTTGGTGGAAGTGTAAATTAGTTCAACCATTGTGGAAGAGAGTGTGGCGATTCTTCAAGGATCTAGAACTGGAAGTACCATTTGACCCAGCCACCCCATTACTGGGTACATACCCAAAGGAGTATAAATCATTCTATTATAAAGACACATGCACATGTATATTTATTGCAGCACTATTCACAATAGCAAAGACTTGAAACTGACCCAAATGCCCATCCATGATAGATGGGATAAAGAAAATGTGGCATATATATACCATGGAATACTATGCAACCATAAGAAAGGATGAGTTCAGGTCCTTTTCAGGGACATGGATGAAGCTGGAAACCATCATTCTCGGGAAACTAACATTGGAACAGAAAACCAAATGCTGCATGTTCTCACTCATAAATGGGAGTTGAACAGTGAGAACACATGGGCACAGGGAGGGGAACATCACACACTGGGGCCTGTCGGTGGGTGGGGGGCTAGGGCAGGTATAGCATTAGAAGAAATACCTAATGTAGATGACAGGTTAATATGTGCAGAAAACCACCATTACATGTGTATACCTATGTAACAAACCTGCACGTTCTGCACATGTATCCCAGAATTTAAAGTATTAAAAAAAAAGTTTCTGACTATACACCCTAAGCTTTAGATAAATCTAAATTTCTTTAAAAGTTTGAAGGGCCTGTGAATGCAGAATAGTTTCTTACTAATGCAGTCAGTGAATATACATTTATTATTTGGAAAATGGCAGAGAATCACAACTCTTATCTACCTCAACTGCTTTTCAACATTCATAGAAATTTAATCTGTTAATAATTGAGTTTAGCAAGGCTGGAGCATTTAGAAAAATGGACTATTTTAGTGTCACAGGTGAGACAAAGAACAGGCTGAGAAGCTCATGAATTGCTGCATTCCTCTTACTGATTGCAGAAAAACAAGAAATTCAGTGCTGCTAAAATTGGCTTCAGAATCATTTTCATGACAATCCATACACCATCCCTGAATTTCCTTAAAGAACATCTTTAGGTTATGATTGAAGTCAAGTATGATTCTTTCAAAGGTTTTCCTTTAAGACATTTTATTAGTAAAATTATGGTTAAAAAACATATATAATATATATACGGTACATGTATAGTACATAGTATAGTATATGTACATACATATAGTATATATTTTGTCACTATATATACACTATATGTATACACATATATATATGTAGTAACAAAAAGAGTGTACTCTGGTTCTCACCCATAATGTTTCTGTAGATGTATCATTTAGGCTTAGATGAAAGCAAGCAATCAAAAGATGAATCACTCTATCTCTTCCTTTAAAAATAACTCTTTAAAGTGCTAATAAGTGCTTATTCAATGTCTATATATATATAAAATGGGAGAATAATACATTGAAGGAATTTGTTGTATTTATCTTATTAATGTAGAATGGTAAATATTCTTTTAGTGTATGGTAATAGTGTAATAAAGTTCCAAGACTGGGTCTTTTTTAATACCAAAAAAAAAAAAAAAAGATATAAAGTGCATGTTTTGGCAAACTTTAAAAAAATTACACATGTAATACATGGTTGAGTAGATAAAATATGAAAATACAGATAAACCAAATGGAGGGAAAAATGAGAAATATTTCATATTACTTATAATTGTACCATTCAGGAATAATCATTTTAGGATATATCTGTCAGACTTTAAAAAATGTATATATATACACATATATGACATAAACGGGGTCATGCTGTTTTAGAATCTATTTTTTTAAACTTAGCAACATATTGCGACTATCCATCTATGTCAATGTACACCTCAGCATCATTTAAAAGAGCGGTCCCCAACCTTTTTGGCACCAGGGACTGGTTTCATGGAAGACAGTTTCTCCAGGGATGATGCGGGGCATGGTTTCGGGATGATTCAAGTACATTACATATATTGTGCACTTTATTTCTCTTATTATTACATTGTAAAATATAATGAAATAATTATACAACTCACCATAATGTAGAATTCATGGGAGCTCTGAGCTTGTTTTCCTGCAACTAGATGGTCTCATCGGAGGTGGGGCGGGTGTGCGGGGAGGTGATGGGAGAGTGACAGATCATCAGGCATTAGTTAGATTCTCATAAGGAGCACGCAACCGAGATCCCTCGCATGCGCAGTTCACAATAGGGTTTGCACTCCTCTGAGAGTCTAATGTCACTACTGATATAACAGGAGGTGGAGCTCAGGCGGCAATGCCAGCAATGGGGAGCGGCTGAGGTAAATACAGATGAAGCTTCGCTCGCTCGCCCACCACTCACCTCCTGTGTGTGGCCCAGTTCCTCACAGGCCACGGACCCATAACGGTCTGTAGCCCGAGGGTTGGGGACCCCTGAAAAATGACCGCTTATTATTCCATGTTGAAGTACATCTTAAACCTTCTCCAATCCCCCACTACTGTCTATATAAGAACCTGAAGTGTATCCATTCAAGGCATGTGTTCTTAGCCACAAAAACAGGGTGCTTGAAAAACAAATCCCAGCGTAATCATTCTTGTCCTTATGTTAATAACTACAGAGCTCTTTTCAGAGCGCTCCAGTGGAGCATACTGCAGTCTTCCAAAAGGGTCATTAGGTGGTGCTATTGGATGGAACGGTTTCCTTCAGAACAGAGATGGTTCATTTGCTTGGGGGGAGGGTGGGGGACACATCCACCCCGACTTGACTCCTCCTGTAATCTTTGGGTATTTTATATTAACTCCATTTCCCTCAAAAAGAAGTGGCAAGGATCGATCTTCACCAGTTGTTTGTGACCTACATGCATTCTTGAAACAGGGCACACTTTGATAGGTTTAATGTCTCCTGCAAACTGTTGTGGATAGACCGAGCAGAACAAAATGCCTTTTCTGCTGGGTAAACAGTACCTGGCACCTCCCTCACTACCCCGCCCCCCCAGCCCCACCCCCGACCTCCCGCCAAAGTCACCTGCTTATGTCAGACCAGCCCTAACGCGATGGAAATGCTGAGCTGAAGTGTGCTCCCCTGGTTTGAAGAACACATTTTTCACTGGCATCATGCACATTGGACAAAGCATGTCTGTTAGATGAAAGCATCTTTAAAATGACATTATAAACAAATACATATTGGAATCTCAGAATGCAGCTTAAGGATCTCACTGCCCCCCTCTAGTGGTCATGTCGAGTTTCATCGGGTCTCTTGACCGCGGGCTGGGTCCTGTCCTAGGAATTCTGGCGCCCTCTTGTGGAGGGTAGAAGGAGGTCTTAGTAGACCGGCAAAGACCAGCGGGGCCTGCGTGAAAGATGCTAAAGACGAATTAACTCCTCTCCCTCAAAGATTCCCTTTTAGCAGAATCGAGTCAATTCTCATTCATTCTTTTAGGATTGTATGTCTTTTAAAAATGCATTGCATTCTTCACTGCCTGCTTGGAGTACAATGACGGATATTAACCATTTTCTCAGAGATTCAGATTTTTCCTTTTAAAAAATTGGCTCTGGCTCCATGGAAAACAGCTGTAAGTGCTCAGAAGCTGCTGAGATCTGATCACAGTTCTCCTACTTTTTTTTTCCACTACGAAGCCTGCATGCGAACTCCCTGCAGCCTGCAAGGCTGTCTGGGTTTTCATTTCTGTTTCCATTTTCACCTTTTCCCTCACTGTCTTGCTGCCAGTCTCTAACACCACTCCTGACCTCTCCCTTCCTTCTAACCTGCTGTGGGACCAGAAGTGAAGTAACAAAGCTTGCTATAATTCTAATTTATCAACAGATTAAACAGACTCCCGTCAATACTGGAAATGCTCTCCCCTTTGCAAAATACGAAATCTCTTCTCTAAATACACGCATGCCTTTTAGTGCCTATGTAATCCTTATCCAGTGAGTAGGAAAGAGTTAAAAGAATGAAAGTGTTAAAAGAATTTTCTCTAGGATGGGCAGCTGATCCTGTGAGCTGGGAGCTTTGGAAGCAGCCCTGATAGATTTATTTATTTATATTCTTTTTTCTTTTTCTTTTCTTTTTTTTTTTTTTTTTGAGACCGAGTCTCACTCTTGTTGCCCAGGCTGGAGTGCAGTGGTGCGATCTCGGCTCACTGCAACCTCCGCTTCCCGGGCTCAAGCGATTCTCTTGCCTCTGCCTCCAGAGTAGCTGGGATTACAGGCGTGCACCACCACGCCCAGCTAATTTTTGTATTTCCAGTAGAGATGGGGTTTCGCTATGTTGGCCAGGCTGGTCTCAAACTCCTGACCTCATGTGATCCGCCCGCCTAGGCCTCCCAAAGTGCTGGGATTATAGGCGTGAGCCACCGTCCCCTGCCTAGCGTCCCTGATTTCATCTTTGCCTCCTTGGCCTGGGTTCTGCTCTCTGGGCCGGAAGCGCTGCCCCCTGGCGGTGGGGAGAGACGTGTGCTACATAGGACTGAGGTTTCAGAAAAAAAGTTTTGCAGGTGTGGATAAACAGAACGCTAAGCGGATATTGCCCAGGACAGCATAAGTGGAGGAGAATCTCAACCAGAGTCAAGGTTTTGTGTGTCTGTAACCAAGGGTGCAAATGTCAAGGTGAGAAGTGGTAATGCGGTACCTGGAGATCGCGGCGGGTGATCCAGGACAGAGCGGTGGGAGCTAGATAGAATGGTCATGTTTTTTCCTAATAAGCTATTTATTTATTTATTTTTGGCAAATAAAAATTGCATACCTTTGCAGTATACAACATGATGTCTTAGTATATGTATATATTGTGGTATAATTAAATAAGTGATTTAACATACCCATCACCCCCACATAGCTATTTTTTTGTGTGTGGTGAGAAATTTAAAATCTATTCTTTTAGCCGTTTTCAAGTATGCAATGCATTGTTATTAATTATAGTCACCATGCTGTATAATGGATCTCCGTAACCTATTCCTCCTGTCTAACTGAAACTTTGTACCCCTCTCAACTGTTCTCTACCTCTGGCAACCACCATTCTACTCTATGCTTCTGTGAGTTTGACTTTTTGAGAGTCCATACACAAGGGAGATCAAGAGTGGTCCATTTGAATATGATGCTGGCTTTGTTGCATGGAAATAGGCTGTTACTTGGGCAGAGACAGTAGGATGGGGGATATTTGTAACAGAAAAAGGTCTCAGATTGAGATTTTGTGTTCCTTAAGGAGATCATCTTCAGACAAGGCTCTCCTGTAGTGTTAAACGGAATCCTACAAAACACCAGTGTTCCATGAGTTGTCAGTAGATGGTCTACAACAATTATTTTCTATATTCAGGTAACTTTTGGCAATTACACACCATATGTGCTGAAAAGTTTGTTAACCCACGCAGACCCATACTCTGCCCTTCTTCTCCCTGGACCCCCTGCCAGGTAACCTTGTTCTGGTTCCATCTCTTGATCAAAGGCTGTAACTTTGGTCAGGCCGACATCTCTCTGGAGGGGGTTCTGGTACCCTGCTGGGGCTAGTGCTGGGGCGTTGCACTCTTCTTTGTGATTTCCCTATATCCTGCCCATACCTTTATAACCAATATTTTTATAAAACTGTTCTCGAATTACCCAAACAAAGTATGCCATCTCTTTCCTTCCAGGACCCTGACACACCATCTACTTCATTAGAGAACCACGATGCCTAATGGCATTTTAAAATATGTTAATTGTATTGGTTAATTTGTTCATAATTTGGCGTCTTCTACTGGAACACAATCACAGTGCCTGGTGCAGAGAAAGTGCTTGTCTTAGATGGGGTTTTCTTAGGAGGAGACACTTAACCAAAAACGTGAGTGCATATGATTTATTAAGGAAGTGCTTCCTGGAGAAACTGCTACGGAAGTGGGGATGCAGGGTGGACTAGAGGAAGAAGGCAAGCAATGGAGCAATGCCAGGAGAAAGTCCCAGCCTCAGCCTGATCCCATGGGGCACAATGAGGCATAGCTGTTTTGTTGTTGTTGTTGTTATTGTTGTTTGTTTGTTTTCTGAGGCTCTGTTGCCCAGGCTGGAGTGCAGTGATCCGATCTTGGCTCACTGCAACCTCCACCTCCCGGGTTCAAGCAATTGTCCCAACTCAGCCTCCCGGGTAGCTGGGATTACAGGCACCCACCATCATGCCCAGCTAATTTTTGTATTTTTGTAGAGACGGAGTTTCACCATGTTGGCCAGGCTGGTCTTGAACTCCTGACCTTACGTGATTTACCCGCCTTGACCTCCCAAAGTGCTGGGAATAGAGGCATGAGCCACTGTACCCAGCCTTAGGTGGCATTTTGAATGTCCCCTCCCACAACATCCGTCCATCATTGGTGGCAGAGACCAGGGACCCTAGGGTGGGTCATAAATTCCCAGGCACTAAACTCTTTAAATGGACAAAGTGGCTTCAGTAGCCACAGTCAAATCTCTGAAGGAGGGCAAAGCTGCAAGTAGTTAGCAGCAGAGCCCACAGAAGCTGGGGTGTGGGCACACAGAACCAAGGGGGAGTGGGATCTGGGAAGGTTTCAATGGTGTCCCCCAAAGCTCTCATCAAAAAATGAATTCATGAATGAAGACCCCCAAAAGTTCCTTTATATAGAAAAATCTGATTTTTTTTTCTCCCGATACAGAGTCTCACTCTGTCACCCAGGCTGGAGTGCAGTGCGATCTCAGCTCCCTACAACCTCCACCTCCTGGGCTCAAGTGATTCTCATGCCTCAGCCTCCTGAGTAGCTGGAATTTCAGGTGCACGCCACTGTACCCAGCTAATTTTTGTATTTTTCAGTAGAGACAGGATTTTGCCATATTGGCCAAGCTGGTATCAAACTCCTGACCTCAAATGATCTGCCTGCCTCAGCCTCCCAAAGTGCTAGGATTACAGGCAGCCACCACATCTGGCCCCAAAAATCTAATTTTAACACATGGGACATTACTTTTTTGTTTTATATTATGCTTATTTACATCCCACTTGCCCAATGTTCTATCGACTACATTTTGGAAAGAAGCATTGCTCACCTAGAAAGCTAATTTTTCCTTATTTAGGCTACTGAGTGTATCAGTCAGAAATCTCCAGAGAAACAAAACCAACAGGTTATATATAAAGAGATATGGGCCAGGTGCGGTGGCTCATGCTTATAATCCCAGCACTTTGGGAGGTCAAGGTGGGCAGATGACTTGAGCCCAGGAGTTCAAAACCAGCCTGAGCAACATGGAGAAGTTTATGATTCCCCAATCTCTACAAAAAATTAGCCACCCATGGTGGTGCATGCCTGTGGCCCCAGCTCCTTGAGAGGCTGAGATGGGATGATTGCTTGAGCCCACAAGGCAGAGGTTGTCATGAGCTGAGATTGTGCCACTGCACTCCAGCCTGGGTGACAGAGTGGGACCCTGTCGCAAAAAAATAAAAAATAACAAAATAAAGAGATACAAGAAAATATTTATTATGGAAAGTGGCTCATGTGATTATGAAAGCTGAGAAGTCCATGATATGCCATCTGCAAATGAGAGACCCAGGAGAGCCAGCAGTGTAATTCAGCCTGAGTCCATAGACCTGAGGAGCTGAGGGGCTGCTCACAGAGCCTCCGAGGCTGCAGGCTTAAGAACCTGGAGCTCTGATGTCCAAGGGCAGGAGATGAATGTCCCTGTCTCCAGGAAGCGTTTCCTCAGTAAATCATACCTTCACATTTCAAGAGTGTGAATTTGCATTTTCTCACCTTTTTGTTCTGTTTGGGCCCTGGATGGATTAGATGGTATTGCCTACATTGATGAGGGTGGGTCTTCTCTACTCAGTTTACGATTCAAATGCTAACCTCTTCCAGAAACATTGTGACAGACAAACCCAGAAATAATGTTTACCAGCTATCTGGGCATCCCTTAGCCTAGTCAAGTTGACACATAACACTAACCATCACACTGAGGTTAGGGCAACAGACCCTCTCATGGCTGAGACAGCAGGACTGAGTCTGTTGCCAGAGTCAGAACTTCTGAAGAAATGGAATACCCAGTGCATGACAAGTGTACTATGAGAGCGAGAAAAATATCATCAGTAAGGTCATGAACCTAGCATGCAAGTGGACAAGATAACTCCAGGCCTGCACTAATAAGTAGGTGACCAAAGAGGAACTAGGATCCTGGATGTCCTCGGGCAGCTTGAGAAGGTGATCATGAGTACAGCATGGAGGAGGCAGGAAGAAGAGATCAATGTTAGGTATCTCTGTGAGGAACAGGCACATCGGCAGCAGTGATAAAGAGTCTACAAAATAATTTTTATGGCAGTAAATCTCTTGCATGATGAAGAGAAGGGCATATAAATGAAAATTCAAAAACTCAGAATAACATGATGGCTCTGTCCTAGTCACTCATGAGCAGAGAGGTACTCATCACCCACTGGCCCAGGGGAAGGAGTAAACATTAAAACCAGAATGACCTTCGTTCAGGGTGTTTAATTCAAATATGTAAGACTATTTGATAGAAATTTTATAAGCTTGCCTACATGAAGTGATAATGTTCAAATAATATATATATTTGAGATGGAGTCTCACTCTGTCGCCCAGGCTAGAATATAGTGGTGCCATCTCAGCTTACTGCAACCTCCACCTCCTGGATTCAAGTGATTCTCCTGCGTTAGCCTTCCTAGTAGCTGGGATTACAGGCGTCCACCACCACGCCTGGCTATTTTTTTTTTTTTTTTTTGTATTTTGTATTTTTAATAGAGATGGAGTTTCACCATGTTGGTCAGGCTGGTCTCAAACTCCTGACCCCAGGTAATCCACATGCCTCGGCCTTCCAAAGTGCTGGGATTACAGGTGTGAGCCACCATGCCTGGTCAATACTTTTCTTTCTTATGTCTCTGTTAAAGGACCTCCAACATAGATGGTAATGCAGTAGAAATATATGCGAATACAAGGGATGATCGCATATATCACTCCATTTATCCAGTCTAGACAATCAACAATTGGCAAACATTATTACAGAAACTATACCCTAAAATAATATCCTGGTATACAGACATTATTATGAAAATCTTGTGTGTTTTGAAGTCTTAAAAACAAACAAGGAAACAAAAAAAATAGTACATTCTGATTCTCAACTATGGTCCCAGGGTTGAGAATGGAATAAAGGCGCTCTGGAAGGCTGAGATGCTGCAGTGTGTGATGTTCCAGAAGGGAGCCCGGGCCATTTCCTTTCTGCCACATTTGAATCCAGAAGGTCTGTATGTTTCATGTGTCCTTGCAGTGGACAGGTACACATTGATTTAAAAGGATTAAGACCAGAACTCATCTAACCCTTGTCACACCCTTTAAAGGAAGCAGAAATAGAAGCCCTGACCACAAACTTGGGCTGGTTTCTATGGTTTGAAAATGTACAGTTAATCCAGACTATTATTATTTCTGAGCTTCAACCACTAGTAGAAATATGCTATCACCAAGGGAAGTTTGAGATTTTTATTACCCAACCTATAAGTGTAAAAAAAAAGGAACTGAAAATGAACTCAACCCATTAACCACTTATTAGGCTCTATGGTTTGCTTTGCTCTGCGTTTGGGGAGAGTGTTGTAGGGTCAGGGGCAGGGGATTAAAAGCATGTGATGGAATCTCTGGTCCTAAGAAAATGAGTGTAAACATCTGTGGTAAAAACGACGGATTAGTAGCGAATTAGAGCCATTCTGTGTGCTAAAAGTTTGAGGAGCTTTCTAGAAAGAAATTTTGTACATATTCCAAAATATTGAAGTGGGTAGGAAAGCCACAGCATTTGAGTCAATTCTCATCTTCTGATTTCTAAATGTGGATGAAGTCACTGCCTGTGATCTTGGGGAATATTTCCCATTGCCAGCAAAGGCTGCTTGATGAAGCCTGCAGCAACAAGCCTTTTGAGGCCCTGCGCAGACTCACCTCATTGCACCAACCAAAGGATCAAAGGATCCAAAGAGAAACTTCCTTGGAGTGGGCTCAGAGCTTCGCTCCTCCCCGTCCATCATCCCCTAGCACCATGGTCTAATTAATGTCCTTACAACAGACTCATCCTGTGACAGCTCCTCCTCCCTGGGGGTAGCCTGTCCTGTAAAGTGGGCTCCAACCCCCCTCTAGCCACAGTCTTCTACAGAAAGAATATGGTTGCAGGTGGAAACTCGGGAGGGAGGAGTCATGATTTCAGGTAGATTACTTGCAGGTTTCTGCTGACTCCCTTAACCACCTTCTACCACCACTCAATCAGTATTCTTCACTATGAGAGAAAAACAATTGGCTGTGCATACATTGTTCTCAGGAGACCCAGGGCTGCATAATAAAATACGTACAAGAGTCATACAAGGAACAGAAATTGCAAAAGCCTGATGGCTATCAGACCTCCTGAAAAGGCATTCAACATCAGGGTTTGTTTGCCTTTTAAAAATTGCATTTGTTTGCTTGCTTTAATGGTGTGCTAGTCAAGCAAAATGCATCTACAGTTTCAATGCTAACCACGGGCCACCAGTGTCTAACCTCTGAGGTAGACCATCCTTTCTCTTCAGTGAATAGGAATAATGACAAAAAAGAAAGAAGCTGTTTTACCATCTTTGTTTATGCTCATGGTTCTCTCTCAAAGGAAACCAGACATTTTGTCCAACTGTGTGTATAACAGCACAATTAGAAAAGAAATGTTTCAAAACACAAGATTTCTTCCTACTGCTAATGCCAAAAGCAAGGATCTAAAGGATCTAAAAATAACATCGATTTTTGAAAATATGCTTATTTGGTACTTCTTGAGGATAGTCTCAGCCTCAGTGAGAACAGTTGATAAAGTCCCAAATGCCTCTACTGGTTTGCTGCAGAGCCTGAAAGCTGTTGGCATTAGCAGTTCTTATTTTCAAATTTCTAAAAACAGTATTAATTAAATAATCAGATATTGAATGCCTATGAGTCATTAGCGATGGGCATTTTACCCAGGATGTTTCTTGCCTGCAGGAATAGAACACTGGTTGACTCAATAGCAAGGGGTTTCTTACTTGATAGACCAACTGGCAACCTCCATTGTCTAGCAAAGACAGAGGTCTATGGGAAATGGGAGGTGAGTTTTATTGTCTGACAGTCTTCCATTCGGAGCATCTCCACCTCCACTGTCTTTTTTTTTTTTTTTTTTTTTTTTTTTTTTGATGGCACCTTCTGTTGGCAGGTGTGAAATCTGTACAACTTCTGACACTCTTAAGAAATAGAAGATTTTCTCCTTCTTTAAATGATCCCAGTACATATGCATGGCCCTTAAAGCTGAGAGAATCTCAGGCAGGGGATGCCACCCACACATCCGTCAATGGGCATCTCACGTGACACCAAACATTTGCAACTTTTTAAATAACCGATTTTTTTTTTTTTTTTTGAGACGGAGTCTCACTCTGTTGCCCAGGCTGGAGTGCAGTGGCATAATCTTGGCTCACTGCAACCTCCGCTTCCTGGGTCCAAGCAGTTCTCCTGCCTCAGCCACCCAAGTAGCTGGGATTACAGGCACCTGCCACCGCACCTGGCTAAATTTTTTTTTTTTTTTTTTTTTTTAAGTACAGACAGGGTTTCACCGTGTTGGCCAGGGTAGTTTTGAACTCCTTACTTCAAGTGATCTGCCCGCCTCGGCCTCCCAAAGTGCTAGGATTACAGGCACAAGCCACTGCGCCTGGCCTTATCTGATTTTTTTAAAGCTTAATTCAGAGTGTGCATTGTGCCATTTTCCTTAGAAGACTGCTTATG
Source organism: Papio anubis (assembly GCF_008728515.1). NCBI lineage: Eukaryota > Metazoa > Chordata > Mammalia > Primates > Cercopithecidae > Papio > Papio anubis. The sequence continues at coordinate 28,790,017 of NC_044988.1, forward strand.
GCTGTGTAGCTTCTGCAATACCCACTGGGAACTCTGACTTCTGAAACTCCAAATTCGCCTTATGAAAAATCCTGTCCTTCCTGGTAGTAGGGGGTCAGGAGGAGGTGGTGATGGTTAATGGTTACACAAAGTAGTTTGAGAGAATGAATAATACCTAGTATTTTATAGCACAATGGGTACAAAAAATAGTGTGAAAGAATGAATAATACCTAGTATTTTATAGTCAAAATAGTTTAATTGTACATTTTAAAATAACAGAGAGTATCATTGGATTGTTTGTAACACAAAGGATAAATGCTTGAGGGGATGAGTATCTCATTTGTCATGGTGTGAGTATGCATTGCATGCCTATATCCAAGTATTTCTTACCCCATAAACATATACACCTACTATGAACCCATAAAAATTAAAAATCCTTTCATTCTTGATTCTACCCAGAAAATTAATACTTAACCAAGTTGCTTGTCTTCTGTGTTAATTTTCTCACCATCTAAAAACACTTGACCCTACTTTCCAAACTATCTTTAAGTATTACATGTGTATAGATATATATACTTACAGACAACTCACCCAGAGCAATTTGTAGAAGTCCAATTAGTGAGTAAATTGTAAATATAGACTCAAAACTCTTTGATCGAAAACCCAAGTAGTTCAAATGCCAGATTTGCCATTTTGAACCATGTAATCTTGGGAAATTATTTGCCCCCCTCTGAAATTCTATGTATAAAAACGGAGATAAAACCAATCATCTTGCACAGTTGTTGTAAAGATCATACACATAAGATGATCCATGGACACCAGCTCAGCACTGTTTCTGGTATAGTTTGCTTTAAAAACGTTGATTTCCTTTTCAACTCGTATTCATTCAATTTTTTAGAACTTACATTTGCAAGACCAGGCACGGTGGCTCATGCTTGTAATCAGCACTTTGGGAGGCTGAGGCGGGTGGATCACGTGAGGTTAGGAGTTTGAGACCAGCCTGGCCAACATGGTGAAACCCCGTCTCTACTAAAAATACCAAAAAAAAAAAAAAAAAAAAAAATATTAGCTGGGTGTGGTGGCATGCACCTGTAATCCCAGCTACTCAGGAGGCTGAGGCAGGAGAATCACTTGAACCTGGGAGGCAGAGGTTGCAGTGAGCTGAGATTGTGCCAATGTACTCCAGCCTGGGCAACAAGAGTGAAACTTCTTCCCCCGCCTCAAAAAGAAAGAAAGAAAGAAAAAAAGAACTTAGATTTGCAGCACTTGAGATATTAAACATAATGTGAAAAGATATCATAGAAGTTGAGTTGGTCAAGGGTCTTTTCTAGTCCATCTACTTCAACCATGTCATTTTATAGACGAGGACAATGAACCCAAGGTTACAAACTAATTTGTAGCCAAGCCCAAACTCGAATTCAGGTTTCTGGACACCCAAGTTCAGGGCACTTGCCACCACATTGTCATAAAAGTGGTATTGTTAAATTTTTCACTGTTCATTTATCAGAAATGTGATTTGATGTAGAGCATTCCTTCAAATGCTGGATTTGGCGTTTACAGTTGGGAGAGAGGAGAAAGGAGTTGACAAATATAAAAATAAGTGCTAAAGAGAGAGAGCTACATGGGATAGAGAGTAGTAGGAGACAGAAGTTAGAAGACTTGTAAATAATGGCTAGAGCTGCTGGAAGGAAGAAACATAGTGTAAAAATTACAAGGATATTATTACAGATAGTTTTCAAAAGACTGATTCGCCTGTAGGGGGAGTAAACATCCCAGAATATATTAGGATGTGTCCTTGGTTCATTTGTTCTCTCATCTTTGTTGTCTGAGATGCTGTGAGACAGGGCTCTTTGATGTTTTAGAATAAACATAAATACTGTTAAAATCCCACAGCTTATAAGCCCCAGGAAATGAATACTAAACCTCCTTCTCTCCTCCCCACACAATTCTAAATACAAGTTAGTTTCATTTCAAAAGATTTTAAGAGACTGCCCTCCTCCCAGTTGCTTTTCTTCTTCTTATATTTTTAAAATGGACTTATGTCTGCAATAAATGAAGCATCTAGACTTTGAATATTTGTTTATTGAAATTTGACTTAATTGTCATGTTAACTAAGAAGAAATCTCCCCCAAGGCATTACTTCATAGAGAGGTACCCCGACTTTAAAATCTCAGAGAAATATTGTTCAGTGTTCTTTTAGAAATGCATCCCCTTCCCTCTAGACACAGTAATGATCAGCTGGTTTTATATGCCTGGCAACTGACTCAGGTTACAGAAAGAAATAATTATTGGTAACCATGTCAACCTATTGTGGGATGCAGGCTCCACTTGAGAATACACACAGGCACACTTTGAAGCTGGGAGTCTTCACTTTGTGGGTTATAAAACCCCAAATCATTTATTTCAAGGGAGAAATTTGGTTTTGTAATTGTAAAGACAATTGAAATTTTACGTGGTTGATGATTTTATCAGTTACCTCAATGTTTGACAACCTTGTTAAGCTGCTTTCTAGAAAGGATAGATTCAGTTCAGGCTCTCACCCTCTGAAAATTATATTAAACGACTTTGGTGGACTTGGTGATTTATAAAATCAGTAAGCTTCTCTGTAATGACTGTATTTGTATTTCTGTAAGTGTTTTGTATGAATGTGAGCAGCAAGCTTTGCAAAGGGATTAGGCTCACAGAAATGAATCCATGCCAGGCAATAATTTGGAAAGTCATATTTAAATCTTTAATTAGAACACTAAGTCCTAAAACTTAGCTTAGCCTACGGAGTCTCTTTATATGAATTAGTTCAGGGATGGTGAAAAATCCAGCAATGATTCTTTTATGTCATGCTCAATCCCCCAGAAAAACTAAGCTACACTTCCCAGATTTTCCCAACTTCTCTCCTTTTATGAGAAAATGGCATGAATGTAAAATATTAAATATTAAAATAATAGTATTGTTCTATTGCTCAGAACAATTTTCTCGCAAGTATTCTTTAATAGGACAATGGTTCTCAAACTTGGTTGAGCTTCAGAATCGTCTGGAGGACTGTTTAAACACAGATTGCTGGGTGCCACCCCCTAAAGTTTCTGATTCACTGCGTCTGAGGTTGGACCCAGTAATCTGCATTTCTAACAGTGCCAAGGCAATGCTGGTTCATAGGGAGCACACCTCAAGGATCACTAAAAATTCTATATGTGTATATATGTATATATTCAGGATGTAATTCCCAAATATGCAAACACACACACACATACACGTGCGTACACAGACACACACACACACCAGAGAAAGAGAGAAAGAGAGAGAGAGCAAAGGCAGCAAAATGTTAATAATTGGTGGATTTGGGTAACAGGTATTTGGGAGCTCCTTACTATTGGTGTGAATTTTCTCTGAGTTTGAAATTATTTCAAAATACAGTTTAAAAAAATTATACCTTATGAAGCTAACACTTGATGTCTAAACAAATAGAAAACCAGTACGAATCAAGTCTTCTTGGGCATTTGTCTTGAGTTCAAGTCATGCTCACCGCTTAACAGCTAATATGGTTTGACTCTGTGTCCCCACCCAAATCTCATGTCAAATTGTAATTCCCAGTGTTGCAGGAGGGGCCTGGTGGGAAGTGATTGAATCATGAGGGCAGACTTTGCCCCTGCTGTTCTTGTGATAGAGTTCTCAGGATATCTGGTTGTTTGAAAGTGGCACTGGCCCCCTACTTCTCTCTCTCTCTCTCTTCTGCTGGCCACGTGAAGATGTGCTTGCTTCCTCTTTACCTTCCGACATGATTGTAAGTTTCCTGAGGCCTCCCCAGAAGCAGAAGCCTGTACATCCCACAGAACCCATTAGCTGATTAAACCTCTTTAAAAAAAAAAAAAAAAAAGTTTCCAGTCTTGGCTGGGCATGGTGGCTCACACCTGTAATCCCAGCACTTTGGGAGACCGAGGCAGGCGGATCAGGAGGTCAGGAGATCAAGACCATTCTGGCTAACACGCACAGTGAAACCCTTTCTCTACTAAAAATACAAAAAAAAAAAATTAGCTGGGCATGGTGGCAGGCACCTGTAGACCCAGCTACTTGGGAGGCTGAGGCAGGAGAGTGGTGTGAACCCCTGGGAGGCAGAGCTTGCAGTGAGCCGAGATCACGCCACTGCACTCCAGCCTGGGCGACAGAGCGAGACTCTTTTGTCTAAAAAAAAAAAAAAAAAAAAAATCCAGACTTAGGTATGTCTTTATAGCAGCGTGAAAACAGATTAATACAACAGCCAACCGAATTCCTTCTTAACTCATCATCATGAATATAAGACTCCAGAGTGTGAGCACACATATGGATTTCTGAAGCAGGGGCTTGTGTAGTGATCAGAATGGGGTTTTTGGCTTCAGAAAGGCCTGGAGCTGATTCCAGAATTTGTCATTTACCAGTTCTGGGAAACTGGGAGTCACTTAACCCAAGGCTGCTGTATTGTGCTCCAGAAGGTTCCATTTACATAGAAAACAAATAATGTTCCCTGTAGTTGTACAAGGCCATAACCCTAATTTACACTTTCTGAACCTCAGTTTTCATATCTGTAGAATGGGGAGAATAATAACGCTTGGAATGGTTACAGAGATTAAATGACAGTGCTTATAAAGAGCTTACTTAACACAGTTGGCGGTCCATAGCAAGTGCTCGAGAAATGGTAGCAGTATTGAGGATGATGATAATGGTTCCTACTGGAAATTATGAATTCTCTTGAAGGAGAACTGCTCTGCATGGTCCTTTTCAGTTCCAGTTCCAATGCTGTGATCAGAGATGCTTCTGTTTAACAAAGGCAACATGAACTTTTCACCTTTATTATTGTTGTTACTATTATTACTATTTTCTCTTGGGGGGCCTTGATGAAAAGTTATTACTAATAATACAATAATTCTAGTGATTTAACTTTTGTCAAAGAGATCCATTCATGATTTTTTCACTCCATAAATAAAAATCATGTCTTCTTTGAAGTGGGCCACTTTTGTAGTACCATTTCTTGGGGACATCAAGATCCAGTGCCTTACTGATATGCCTCAGAGGACGTTTTCCCTTCAAGGACATACTGCACTAGAGATTTTTAGGATATAAACATTTATCAGTTATCTACCTGGGGAGCAAACAGGTTGTTGTTGGAAAAGTCATGCTAGGCAGAAAATCCAATTGGCCAGATAAAAATAAAATCAGAGAAGCAAGAAGTTAAGAGACAGGAGAATGATGTTCCAAGGGCTGGGAAGAAGTTCAGAATTCTGTCTCTTGAAGAAATTGTTCAGCGCTCTGTCCCTGAGTTGCAGGTGTGTGGTGGCAATCTATTTCTAGCCAAAAGACCACTGAGAGAATAGTAGATTGGGAAGCCAGACCACCTGTCTAGTCCCAGCCACATCTCTGAGTATCTCTGAGGCCTTAGCAAATCACTGAAAACTCTTTGTCTACAAAATGATGGAGTTGGATTATCTCGGAATCTTATCAAAGTATTGTTAAGCCATGAAGTCTGATATGGTTTGGCTCTGCGGCCCACCCAAATCTCATCTTGAATTGTAGCTCCCATAATTCCCACATGTTGTGAGAGGGACCCGGTGGAAGATAATTGAATCATGGGGACAGTTTCCCTCATACTGTTCTTGTGATAGTGAATAAGTCTCACAAGATCTGATGATTTTATAAAGAGTTTCCCCTTTTGCTTGGCTTTCATTCTGTCTCTTGCCTGCCACCGTGTAAGACATGACTTTGCTCCTCTTCACCTTCCACCATGATTGTGAGGCATCCCCAGCCACATGGAACTGTGAGTCCATTAAACCTCTTTTTCTTTATAAATTACCCAGTCTCAGGTATGTCTTTATCAGCAACATGAGAAGAGACTAATACAGAATCCTTTGTTGAAATAAATTTTATGAGAATCTTCAAAAGAAAATCAAATACATGCAGGGATGCTCAGTGGAAGTTGGGTTGGTGACTCCAGACGTTCACTCTACTTACCTCTTACCTCTGGCAGCTGCAGAGGGAAATCGGAGGAAACCCAGGGGCTCCATGGAGCACAGATTCAAAACCACTGAACTGAATGAAGTGCCTTCCAGCTCAAACACTTCATCTCCACCTTTGATGTATTTCCTCAAAGGAATGGTCATATTTGACACTAAGTTCCATAAAGTTTTATTCCTCAGAATCCTTTATAGAGCTCTTTTATCTTCCGACAGCTCTGCATGGAAGCCATTATTAAGCTAACTTTGTTCGTGGGCAAATTTTAAATCTATTTGCCCAAGGCATTTGACAGAGGCACAATAAGGGCCAAACTGAAAAGCAGCAAGCTTTGCCTCTGGTACCCAGACGGAAATAAGAGACTACTTTTAGCATTTGTTTCCACTGTCAGTCCTGTAACTCATCACGCAGATTCCATTTGAGTCATCTTTTTTTTTGTTTTGTTTTTTTGATGTTGTTTAATTCTAGCCTTCCACATAACTGAGTTTTCAGAGCTAGAAACCATGTATGGTGAACCAGCCATCATAAATGTTACACAATTTTATGTATTAGCTGCACGGAAGTTGCTGAAAAGCCTGAAGGGAAAGCAGATGGTTAAAAAAATACTCTGTCTTTGTGAATTTGGGGTACTTTGCTATGAGAAATTACAGATTATTATTTTCCTTGTTATACCTTTAGTCAAACAGATGGCACAAGATGGGGAACAGGAATTCTAGACAGTTTCCATGGCAATTGTTGGAGAGCCCTGGCCTCTTTGTAATGATGTGTACCGCAGTATCTAGGGCGAAGGTGAAATTGTGGGATTTCATTCTGCAACACCTACTGATATTAAGTCATCAGATGACATTTGCTGGGTTCCCATTGCCTAAAAAGCAATGTCCTAGTTATTGGGGTGGGGTGGGGAGGAAGATATCAAAGAAATTGAAGCATTGCCTTTTCTTTATAGACATTTGCTGTATTGAGTAAGCTATATATGAATAACATAAGAACACTATACAAGATACAATGAAACCAGCAAACGTGTCATTAATATAGGATTTTTTTCTTGAAACAACTGCTATCCAATTAAGCAGTAGCCAAACCACAATCCTTAAAAGCTGCGTGAATAATCAGCTTGATTTGTGGACCATATAAGAAGTATTATAACCCTGTGGCCAAGAGAATGGGTTCTGAGCAGACTGTCTGTGTTTAAATCCCAGCTCCACTATTTATTAGCACGGTGACCCTGTATCAGTTGTTGAACTTTGTTGTTGCTCGGTTTCCTCATCTATAAAAATGGGACTGACAATGGTATTTAGCTCATAGAATTATTAAAAGAATCACATGAGTTGATCAGGCACAGTGGCTCACGCCTGTAATCCCAGCACTTTGGGAGGCTAAGGTGGGCAGATCACCTGAGGTCAGGGGTTCAAGACCAGTCTGACCAACATGATGAAACCCTGTCTCTACTAAAAATAAAAAATTAGCCAGGCGTGGTGGCGAATGCCTGTAATGCCAGTTACTTGGGAGGCTGAGGCAGGAGAATCACTTGAACCCAGGAGGTAATGGTTGCGGTGAGCTGAGATTGCACCATTGCACTCCCGCCTGGGCAACAAGAGCGAAACTTCGTCTCAAAGGAAAACAGAAGAATAACATGAGTTAATGCATGAAAAAAGCTTAGTTCAGGGTAGGTATGCAGTACGTGTTGAGTATTAGCAAGAGGTATAAGCCTTCAATGTAAGTTCCTTCACTGATTTTCAAAAGGCAAGATGTAACTGAGCTGAAGTAAAGAAAGAGTAGAGTGGTTAAGATGATACTATTATCTAGTTCTGTGATCTTTGACAAGCAGCTTAATCTCTCTGAGCCTCAGTTTTCTCATCTGTAAAATGGAGGCTACTATACTCACCTACTGTAGTCACCTCATGGAGAAAAGATGGACCCCTCACCGAAGATTTGGCTTGGATGTAGAGAGTAATGATCACACACACACACACGCACAGAGAGAGAGAGAGAGAGAGAGAGAGAGATAAAAGCTTTATATCTCACACAATGAGGCTTTCGAGGGGAAGTAAGATGGGCTCCCAAGAGGTCCAAGAATGGTTTAAGGGAGTGGGAAAAGGAGACTGGCTTTGGGGTTTCGCGGAGATGGGAGAGTGGGGCTAGGCGAAGCTTCCGTCTTGCAGTAGGGTTTACATGGTTTGAATGTCCCACCAGCGCCACAGGAGGGCACACCTGGGCTCTTTCATCAGCTTGCCCAGATGTGGGGCAGAAGTGGGAGGGTCTGGTGGTGGGTTGAAAGCTTTCACTGGCTAAACATAAAAAATGCCAGTGGATTCTTTATCACGCTGCCATAGAGCGTTGCTGTGAGGACTAAATGAGATTACACAGACTCTGTCTTTAATTTAGTAGCTGGTAAACAGTAAATGCTCAATAAATGTTGCCCTGTGAAATACACTTTTTTTCTTAAAAACGTCAACTTTTAAAATTTCTCCTAATACAAGAAGCAACACCTGCTTTTTGCTTGTTCTACTTGTTTATACTAGGTTTGTTTTGAAACCTCAATATAATCTCTACATGTGAAGAAACAATTACCAGCGATGAAAAGGCTGTGCACTAAGCATTCCGTTTTAAATTGATTGTCACTTGGAACGCTCTTCCCCATAGAAACAATGTTATAAATAGAGTTAAGTTCCCAGAGGGACCCACGAATTCTTCCTAAAGTGTAATATAGCTAAAATAGTCCTTGACGGAGCAGGAAACTGAACCCTAGATCACCACCTGGGCCTCTCAGAATCCCAAACGCCACTGGCTCAAGGTGACCCTGGGTGAGACTGTACCCTAGGATTTTTGGAAACCCTGACAAAGAGGAGCTGGCGGAATAGGATCTGAACTGAGCACAGTGCGCTTGGTGGGAGACCACTGGCAGTGATGACTGCACTTCCCAGCAATCCCTAAATCAGACTCTAATGGGATCATCTTGTTGAGCTCAGATCTGTCCCACAGGCCTGTGGGTGGAGTGGGGCTTGTCCTGAAGGGAAGGGAAGCTCTTATTCCCAGCCATCCTAGGAAGAGGTCAATCCAAGGGCAAGAAATGAACTGTGGTGGGCCTTAGCCTCAGGCGAGGGGAAAACATGGTCCTTTTTCCTGGAGCTAGGGTCTGAGGTGTGGGGGGCCTGGAGTGGGTGGTTGGGCAGAACTGACTCTGGTCACAGGGAAGATTCCAGGACCAGGTCATGAGCCAGTTCAGGAACCCATCCTAAAATGGATGTGGGCCTGTGTCAAGGAGGGAAGTTATTTTTTGGTGCTATCTCTCTGGTTTCTACCTCCACATGCAATGGCAGAGCTTGGCTCTTCCGAGGTGTGGGCAATTATGGGAGGTGAGGTTGGGTGGAAGAGATGTCAGCAGCACCATGAAAGAGGGGATCTGAGCATGGAAGACGGTGAACTTCAGAAGGGAAGAGCAGCAGCGTAGGCCCAGCTGAGGAGGCAAAGGACAGCCAGGGCAAGGTTGCAGAAGCAGAAAAACATCAGCACCTCGCACAGCACTTATGATGTGCCCAAGACTTTTCCAGGCATTTTATGAGCACATTCAAACCTCTTATCCACTCTATGGCACATTATTAGTACCCCCTTTTACAGATGGGGAAAATGAGGCATGGAGAAGTTAAATAACCTGCTCAATATCAGACAGTAAGTGACGGAGCCAGAAATTAAGCTTTGGCAACTTGCCTCCTGAGGCTGGCGTCTCAACCAAATAGTTTATTCTCTTCCATACACAAGCATTCACCAGGGACAGCCCCGGAAATATTAATACATGGAAAGTCATTGAATAATACACAAATGAAGTTAGTGAATTAGGGCTTTTTAACATAGCAAGCTCTATGTGTATAAAGTATATGAGGCAAACAGTAAAACCCCTTGTGAACTTTGAAAATTTCTAAAGAACTTACCTTATGTTTAGAAGTACTGTTGTCTTACAGGCACTTCTGGCTGGAATATACATCTTTATATATCTAGTGTTTCTATGTGTCTATCTTTTTTACATACACTCAAGGGTCTACATGCACATCTAACTGGTAAGGATTTTCTTTTTTAATCATCATCATCTGGCTGGAATTTTTAACTAAACTCATGTCAGTTGAGTGATAGTATTTTTTGTGAAAGCATTGTCGAGAGGATTCCTAGAAGAGTTCATTATTAATATTCCTCTGACAACATGCCACAAAGGATTTTAGACAAAGACTTTTGATGCTCATTCTCTTAAAACCATTTTCTTTACCTACTATTCATATAAACACCCATCAAAAGCCTCATATTATTTCATTAACTGCAATCCTGTTACTCAGTCTTTCAGTAACCAGTGATATAAGTCATGAGGCAACTTGCCTACTTGTGAAAACCAATTTTTTTTTTTTTTTGAGATGGAGTCTCGCTCTGTTGCCCAGGCTGGAGTGCAGTGGCATGATCTCAGCTCACTGCAACCTCTGCCTCCCGGGTTCAAGCAATTCTCCTGCCTCAGCCTCTCAAGTAACTGGGACTATAGGTGCCTGCCACCACGCCTGGCTAATTTTTGCATTTTTAGTAGAGAAGGGGTTTTACCATATTGGCCAGGCTGGTTTCAAACTCCTGACCTTGTCATCTGCCTGCCTCAGCCTCCCAAAATGCTGAGATTACAGGCATGAGCCATGGTGCCCGGCCAGAACCAAATTGAAATGTAATATCCCGGGTCATAAGTTCAGACCTTACTTCCTCCTATGGTTTCTGCACCCACAGGTGATGGTCTGAAGAAGAAAGGCCTCTGGAAGAGTGAAAGTTAGCATAAGCATAGAGCTTACTTCCACATCAACTGATTGGGTGGTCTATGAATGATAACGATAACAATGTCTGGCACCGGGTAAGCAATTATTTATTACTATTATTACATCATCAAATAGCCATTATTAGTATTCCCTTTGGGGTCAGTGCTCTCTACTTCATGGCTGTAGGGATTTTTGTGTGTTTCGTTTACTGCAGAATTGTGAGTGCCTTTTAGAATAGTACCTGTCACATAATAGGGACTGAATAAATATTTGTTGAATATTAGTTAACATAGCTTTACGCCAACTTAATCTACTTATACATGGGGCAATTTGTGGACAGCAGGGCTATCTTTACCTCATTTCCTTTCTTTGATCCCATTTAAGTTCAGCTCTGCCCAGGTCCTGACCTCTGACTAGATACAGTTTTCATCTGTGCTACTTCCTTCTGGACTTTCAAATTAATCCTGATTTCCTTGGTTTGACCACGGTACCCTATAACGAGTGACACTCTGTTTTTTTCCTGCCTCGTTACTTAAGGGAGGAAATCCTGCCCTGCCTCTCACCTTGAGAACAAACTCTACCTCCAGCCTCACTGATTTTGTTCAAGTATTTATCAACTACATAGCAGGCAATCTGCTAGGCTCTGGAGACACAGTGAAGAAGAAGAAAGGCAGGCTCCCTAGCCTTTGTGGGATTGGGCTGTAATTTGTTTTCTTAATATATTAAGACCCAGAGGTGGGAAGGGACAAAGCCAGGTTCATCCAATGAACAGGTTGCAGAGCCATGAAGAGAGAGAACACGGCTAAACTGATTAGGCACCCAACCCGGCTTCCTGACAAATAGCCTCAGCAAAGCAAGTGACCCCCCCCCCCCCGCCCCACCTCGCTTGTCTTCCAGCTGCACCCCTTTCCCATTCTGAATTGTCCAGGTTATGTGTCATGGACCATGATAGAATGACTCATCTTTTCAGAGGGCACCCGTCTGCATCAGACTCCACATCTTGGGTTGCTATGTCTTGAGTTGTTAAAATAAGAATCAGAATGTTCTTATTCTTTGCTCTCTGTGAGTCAAGCCCTGGCCACCAGAAAAGCCCTGGTTGCCCTAAAGAACTTGGAGTCAGCTGGTCACAGTGACTCACTCTTGCAATCTCAGCACTTTGGGAGGCTGAGGCAGGTGGATCACTGGAGGCCAGGATTTCAGGACCAGTCTGGCCAACATGGTGAAACTCCATCTCTACTAAAAATACGAAAAACATTAGCTAGGCATGGTGGCACATGCCTGTAATCCCAGCTACTCAGGAGTCTGAGGCATGAGAATTGCTTGAACCCAGGAGGCGGTGGTTGCAGTGAGCTGAGATTGTGCCACTGCACTCCAGCCTGGGTGACAGACTGAGACTCTGTTTCAAAAAAAAAAAAAGGAGAACTTAGAGTCAGTAAGGCAAAATTGTCCTCCTTTGACCTAGAAGGCTATTGTATTTATGTTCCTCAGGATGCAAAGGGAAGATGAAAAACTGAACTAATGATCATTCTACATTTACTTGTATCTGTGGGTACCATATGACAATTATTTTTAGACAGACGCAGTGTCTTTCCCCTAAACTGGTGGGTCTACAACATTACAGAATGCACTGGAAGACTTGCCAACATACAGATGGCTGGGACCATCTCCCAGACCAGTTTTTTTTTTTTTTTAATTTTTAATTTTTTTATTTTTTGATGGAGTCTGTCACCCAGGCTGGAGTGCAGTGGTGCAATCTAGGCTCACCTCAACCTCTGCCTCCCAGGTTCAAGCGATTCTTGTGCCTCAGCCTCCTAAGTAGCTGGGACTACAGGTGCCAGCCACCATGCACAGCTAATTTTTTGCATTTTTAGTAGAGACAGGGTTTCGCCATGGCCAGGCTGGTCTCGAACTCCTGACCTCAGGTGATCCACCTGCTTCGACCTCCCAACGTGCTGGGATTATAGGCATGAGCCACTGTGCCTGGCCCGACTCCCAGTTTGTGATTCAGTGGCTCTGGCGTGGGACCTGAGAATTTGCCTTTTAAACAAATTCCCAGCTGATGCTGCTGCTGCTGCTGCCAGACAGGAGAGTACATCATCCTCAACAATTCCACTGTTTCCGTTGTTCCCTAAATAAATAATCCTGACCTAGCAGGCTTGTATACTTTCTCTTCCATGCCCTTTTGGTATCTTTGTACCTTAAATATCAGGGAGAATGCTCCTTTGCTTTCTATACCCAGGTCTTAGTAATGCTCTGTCTACCAAATATCTCATACCTGAGACCCCAGGGAAGTTGCATTTCAGTCTCTGATCACCGACACCGCATACCAAGTTTCTTCTTCGAAAATTGGGTTGGAAATGTTGGGTTGTTTAAAGTTTATTGCTGTGAAAACCCCATGATAACACAAAAATAAGCCCCACAAACTCTTAAAGGTTTTCTTTGGCACATTGATTCCACATTGCATTTCCAGAAATTTGTGTGTTTTAGAAGATACCACCAAAGTTTTATCTTATCATAATTATAATCCCTGTGAGTAAAATGCATGATCTAAAAGTTCCTGGACTTTTAAAATTTAAGCTTTGTACCCAGTAAATGATTATTGAAGCAGTCTCTGCGATTTGAGTACTGTTCTCAATTTCCTGTAGACACGTGGGGAGGAGGTGGCAGGGAAGCTTGTTAGAAATAGAGTACTTCAAAGATTCTAAGTTCCTTATAGTAACAAACACAATTGATTACTAAAAAAGAAAGATTGCATGTTAATGACTATACATCACAGTAAAATTTCCCCTTCAACTCTGCAATTTTACAGAGCAGTATGAAGCTAGGCATAGCCTCTACCAATATATCTACATTTAGAAGTCTTATGCCCCTGGTTGTCTTTGCTTTACCAGCCGGTCTTTCCCAGAGGCACACAAGAATTGAATTCATGCATTTGCATAAGAACAACACTGGCTAACACTCACGTAATGCTGACTGTGTCCTAGGTACTGCTTTATGTCTTCGGGATAGGTCAACACCGTTAATCCTCACTACCACTTTGTGAGGTAGGTACCATTCTTATCCTGGGGAAACTGAGGCACAGAGCTGTTCAGAAACGTAATGCAAGGTCATACTTTCACATTATTTGCCCAGCCAAGTAATAGCTCAGCCACTTTGGCTATTAGGTACTTATTTATTATTTGACTCCGTTAATATATATGAACTTGACTCCGTTTCGGTTTGTTTGTTTTTTGTTTTTGACAGGGTCTCACTCTGTCTTCCCGGCTGGAAGGTTGTGGTACAATCGTAGCTCACTGCAGCCTTGACCTCCTGGGCTCAGGTGATTCTCCCACTTCATCCTCCCAAGTAGCTGGGATGGCAGATGTGTGCCGCTATACCCAGCTAATTTTTGTATCTTTTTGTGGAGATGGGGTTTTGCCATGCTGCCCAGGCTGGTCTTGAACTCCTGAGCTCAAGTGATCCAGCCACCTTGGCTTCCCAAAATGCTGGAATTACAGGCATGAGCCACTGCGCCCAGCTGACTTCGTTTTTTTAACTTAAGTTTATTTTAAAATGGAATGTCATGTCTCTACTGTAAATGGAAAATCAGTATCACTGGTCATAAATAGGAGATAACTATGAAATGGATACAACTAATGAAAAACAATGATATAAATTCTAGCTTGAGGCTGGGCGTGGTGGCTCAAGCTGGTAATCTCAACACTTTGGGAGGCTGCAGCAGGAGGATTGCTTGAGCTGAGATCAGCCTGGGTAACCTAGTGAGACCCCATCTCTACAAAAAATTAAAAAGTAGACAGATGTGGTAGTACATGCCTATAGTCTCACCTACACAGGAGGCTGAGGCAGGAGGATCACTTGAGACCAGGAGGTTGAGGCTGAGGTGAGCTGTGATCCTGCCACTGTCCTGCAGCCTGGGCAGCAGAAAGAGAACCTGTCTCAAAAAAAAGTCTAGCTTGTTTCTCTTTTTGCTAAGAGGAAGGGAGGAAGGGAGGAAGGGAGGCAGTGGAGAAGGGCTACTATTGTAGGGGTGTTAAAAATATCAAAACCAAAATATAAATACAAAACAAAGTAAAGAAACAAAATAAAATAAAAATACGCATTAATACCAGAGTAAGAGTTTCTCCTTAATATAATCATAACGAATGAGAGGTTTCCAAATCTGTTTTTGTCCTTTCTTTGTTCTACGTCATCTAACTGCCCTGAACCTCACCTCAGTTTTCTATCTGAAAATGGAAACAACTTCAGAGGTTCAGATATAACATATAGCCGTAGCCTGGCACACGGTAGGTGCTCAGTAAGTCATTATGATTAACAGTCGCTTCGTGGTGGCAGACAAAATGTATGTTGGGTATCTTAGCTCTGTGTTTTATATCTGGACTCTCACTTGTACTTATTTTGTTCTAGAAGACCAACAGGAGAGGTGGGTGGGAGTGACAATACACATTCAGCAGTGACAACAGTGACAAGGCAAAGATGCCTTAGGGCTATTGATGTAAGAAATCTGTTCATCTTCTGGGAGACATTAGAGACCTAGAATCCATATTTCCATGATCTCGGCCCTAGGATCTTAATTTACAAAATTATTATTGGCTTCAGCGCTATCTATTAATTTGCTAAAATGTTTGTAGCCTTTCTTAAAAAAATAGAAGAACATGACTGTCTTGCCAAGCTCTGATTACATCCATACTCCAAGAAAAAATCCATACAAAGGGAAAATAGTTGCAGTTGGGGCTTTGGTCTATCTCAAGGGAATTTTTACTCCATGGGACAGCGCTTGGTGAGCTGCGTGCTGTGGAAAGTGACCTGGCCTCTGCAACCCAGCCTCTCCAAAGGGGAAGGGAAGGAGGGCGGAAACAACGCGGGAGGCTGAGTGATAGGTCAAAACCCCAGCCCTGAGTGGTGCAACACAATGCCAAACCCCCAAACTTCCCTCAGCAAGGGGGTTGGGTGGGGTGCCTGTGGATTGCTCAAGAAGACAGGAGGAGGAGTCAGTTCTGGTAGGAAAAAACATAGTGAAATGATGTTAGCTGTGATGAAAGTTTTGAGCATGAATTCCTGTGTTCATACTGATTCCTGGAACCCTTCTCAAAAAATGAGTTGGATCCTTTTGAGGGAAGCAGTTTCCCCCCGCCCCCCTGCCCCCACGGGTAACAAACAAGGACCTGGTTGGAAAGGTTGATGAGTGAGAGAGCAGCTGGGTGGGGACCTAGTGAACTCAAGGGCACGTGACCCTTTCTCAAAAGGCAGCTCACGTTCAGCTCCTGCCAGTTATTATCCATGCAGGCACGTGGATGCAGAATTGCAGACAGGCTGGTGATGAAGTGACTGTCTGCCCTCCTACATGCTGCTCCGTGATGCTGGGGCTTTCGTGTTAGAGTCTGCCAACAGGGGGCACCAGAGAGAGACTGGGTGACAGGATCTGTGGGAGAAGGGACTTAACAGCTTCCTATGTGGTCGCCAGACCCACCAGCATGACCCCGGCGCTTACTTTCTCCCTGGAAGCAACAGCTGGTTTCCGTTTCCTGCTTTCCTTCACACTCCCAGAACCAGCCTTATTGTGCTACCTCGAAAGTACCAGTCACTGCCAGGGACTCCCTATCCTCAGAGGCCTGAGTCTGAACTCCACATTTTCACTGAGAACTTCCCCCGCACTGAAGGCCACTACCTTGTCCAAGAATAAGCTCCTTTCCAAGGATGAACCAGTGGCCAATGGCTGGCTGATGCAGGGAAGGAAAGGCCAGGCCCCCAGCTTCAATTTGGGACACCTCTGGAGACCATCCAGTTCCAGAACTCTCTGAAGGACTGGTTAAGGCCTCTCGGTGGCAGCCCCTTTGGAGATCAGCTTCTCCCCTTACCCAATTCTGCCTTCGTCACTTCCTTACTGGTGCAGCTCCCTAAAGCACTCCCAATAAACTCTGCACGCAATTCTCTATCTCGGAGGCTGTTTCCAGGGAACCCAATCTAAGCCAAGGCTGCTTTGTTTGATGTACAAAGCATTGCTCTTATACATGAAATAAGTAAAGAAATAGAAATGCTGTCAAATTCACCAAAATATATTCAACTGGAAAGAGGGAGGAAAGGAATGAAGGTCAAAGAGTAAAAAGCAAAGTGAGGAGCAAGGGAGAATGACTGGGAGACTCTACAAGGTATATTAAATGGAGGTGAAGCAAACAGTACCTAGAAGCAGAGTGGTCATTGAGAGCATAATGACTTCCTTGGAGCTTTTCTATGAACCTCAGCATGTGTCATTCCCCAAAGCCAAGAAGACACAGCAGTCATCTCAGCCTTTTCTGGCACCCAAAGGCCTAAATGAAGAGAGCAGGGGAAATACTGCCAGGGACTTTATTTGAATGCAACTTAAACTTGCTCCACCAGCAGAGGCTCTCCATGGCCTAATGGGGGAGTGAGTGCCTTTTCCATCTGCGTCTGGTCTCTGGCGTGGGACAATAGCAACATGGCCTGTGCTCCCTTCCTGCTGAGTAGCACTGGGTGACAAGGGATAGACATGCTTCCAGAGTCCCAGCTTATGGCAGGGAGGCCACACTTCATCTCTTTCTGACACCTACCCAGCCTAGCTAGGAAAGAGGACCAGCTACAGCAGGAAGGAGTCTGAACTTCCGTTGTCTACTGCACTGGTTGGTGTAGAAGAAAAGATAAATGCAGGTTGAGGTTTGGCCTTTGTCGTTTCTCTAGGGTGCAGTATGTGAACCTCCATCATGTGTCCCAAGGTAACTCTTTCCGGAAAGTGAAATTGCTTTTTTATTAAAGTATAACATGTCCCTTTCCCTTCTACCTTCCTCTGCAACTCACCCATGCTTGTGTGCTCAGCAGGCCGGTCAGCACAAGCCAGAATCACGTCAAAAGGGTAGCAGTTGGGAGGCAGGGGTCAACCACACTGTAATATTTAACTGTGTTACTTAAAAGCAAACGGAGAAAATGCATTTTAAATTTCAACTTCAAAGAGAGGCCAAGGCCAAGGGGATTATTGTAGTATCTCTCCCTGGGGACATATTGAGGAATAATGTTTGAAGGATATGAGAAAGACGTGAGGCCTCTATTATCAGAAAGCAGCAGCCTTGTTATCTCCTTCCTGTTTATAGACCTGGCACTGGCCTGAGAGTGGAAGAGACACAAATAACACAAAGAAGTGTGAGAATGGGTCACACTATTCTGGGTGTCACTAAGTCACATCTATGAATGTGTATTCTGCTGAACAGCGATATAGTGAAGTCAGGTTGAGAGTGAACCACGTTAGAGATTGGATTTGCCAGGACATTACTCTCAGATGAGTGGTAAAATCAGAGCCCTAGTGAACACAGGCTTCTGCTCGGCAGGTGAACTTCAGCTGGAGTTCACAGCCATTTGGACTGCTAAATAGGTCCAGAATATTTCAAATGGCAACAGTCCACTTTTAGACAATCAGGTATCCTTTTTAAGGATATAAAATTACATTGGTCACCATAATTGTTTAAAGAAGTATCTTTGACACAGCTTCCTTCATCTGTCTATTCAATAAATAATGACTATGCCATCATTGCTGAGTATCAGATCCTGGGCTTGGAGCTATGAGTAACCAGGTAAAGAGGGGAGACAGAGTCCTTGCCTCGATGGGGCTTGTAGTGTCAGATGGAATCGAGACCTTACAACAAATAAATGCTTACAGTTGTTTTGTGTGTTATTCCGGGAGGACTTAATCTTATTCAGGAAACAAGGAAGACCTCCCTAAGGAGGTAATAGCCTTCTGAGACTTCAGTGAATAAGGGGGAGTTGGATACATGAAGAGATGAGGGGAGAAGAGAATTCCTAGAAAGAAAAGCACCTCCAAAGTCCCAGCTGTGAGAGAGTATGGCACGTATGAAAAGCTGGGAGCAGCCCCAGACAGGAAACAGTGAAGGCTAGGCAAGGGAGACAGTCAGGGACCTTTATAAAAGGCATTCCATGACAGATTTTTTTTTTTTTTAATGTAGTTTTTGAGACAGGATCTGGCTCCATCGCCCAGGATGGAGTGCAGCGGCACGATCTCAGCTCACTGTAACCTCTGCCCTCTGGACTCAAGTGATCCTTCCACCTCATCCTCCCAAGAAGCTGAAACTACAGGCTTGCCTCCATGCCTGGCTAATTTTTGAATTTTGGGTAGAGGTGGGGTTTTGCCAGTTACCCAGGCTGGTCTTGAACTCCTGGACTCAAGCGATCCTCCCATCTAGGCCTCCCAAAGTGCTGGGATTACAGGCGTGAGCCACCATGCCTAGTTCCATGACAGGTTATTGATTTGCAATTTCCCCTTATATTTAAATAGGAAAGTGACATGGTTAATAGATCCCTCTGTCTGCAGAGGGAAGAAAGAATTGGAAAGAAGGAAGAGATGACATGGGGAGGCGAGTTAAGGAAGTGAATGTGCTTGTCCAGAAGTGGGATGACAGTGGTTTAGATTAGGATGATAGTGTGTAGCGGAGATGGGTAAAAGGTATTTCAAAATTACATTTTGGAGAGGTGAATGGGAGTGAAATAAACAGCATTTGGAGACAGAGAATGTTGAATGTGATGGAGACGGAAGGGCCAAGAATGACTCCCAGAGTTCCAGTTTCCTTAGTTTGGGTAGATGGTAGTGTCCTTTCCTAATGCAAGAAACATAGGAGGAGGAGATTTGGAGTGGGCAGTGGCATGAGGATGGGGGCAGCTTGAAAGGGGACAATGGTGAGTCTGGCTTTGATTTTCAATTGCTCCAAGCTTTCTGAGTGAACATGTTGAATAGACAGTTGAAGACATGGGCTTGGAACTGACAGATAAATATAGAAGATATACAGAATAGAGATTTGAGAGTCATCAAAATAAATGAGGCCACAGGTACCTGTGGCTCCCTAGATTTTTTGAAGGGGATCTACAATGTAAAATGTGTTTTGCATTACACATGCACACTCCATAAATGAAGGTTAGCCTGAACAATTCTTAATCTGGCCATATGTGATGTTCAATCATATGCTATTATTTCTCCTAATGCTGGTGACAACATTCCACATTGATTTAATGATCCATCAGTGAGTGGCTACCCATAGTTTGAAAGGTCTAATTTAGAGAATGCAGAATGAGAAAAGAAAAGGGGCCAAAATAGAACCCTGAGGAAGTCCATTGTGTAGGGGTCAACTAGAGAAGGCGGTGCCTGAAAGAAGATAGTAAGGCTCCAACGGAGAGGTGAGCAGAAAGAACCCAGGGACCAGCAAGGTCTTTCCTTACATTTGTAAGATGAACAAAGCAGTTCTGACAATCGCCAGGTAACTTCCAAAGAGAGGAAGCAGTAAAGTTTCTACCTTGGGCTCCAGCAGACCAAGGAAGCTCTTCCTAAAAGCTCCCACCAACCTTCCCTTTTGTTTCATTCACCAAGATTGGTGACACAACTAGGTCCAAGCCAGTAACTGGCAAAAAGAGTGGAATGACCACACTTGGCTCAGGCTGATTAAAGTCCTCACTCTTCGAGGCTGGGAAGGGGTGATGCTGCCTGAGCACAGGGCAGGGTGAACACCTGAACCTTAAGGCTCTCATTACAGGAAGGAGTTAGCTTCCTTGGGAAGGGGAAGCTGTTGCCTGTACTCCTTGCTACTTAAAGTGTGGCCTGGGGAGCAGCAGCATCAGCGTCACCCGGAAGCTTGTCAGAGATGCAGAATTTCCAGTTCTACTCTCTTCCTGCTGAATCAGAGTCCGCACTTTCTTGAGATTCCCCAAATGATCCATGTGGCCCGTGTGAGAAGCCCCGGCCTAGACGCCAAGGGGGCCCACAGTGACTGCTGTGTTGACTCAGGTCACCCTGCTCTTTGTCCATTCCTCGTCCCACTTGTACTTCCATCACAAATCCCACAGCGCTATATATGCTTTGCAAGGTTTTGCTCCATTAACAAGTCCTCTTTCATTTTCCACAGAAGGAGGCAGAGTAGGGTCTTAGTGTAAAGGCAGCAACCTTCCAGCTGTGACTAGCCCGGGCCATCAGCATTGCTCCTTTCAATTACCCTGTTTCTGGGAGGCATGAAATTCTAGCCCAGGGCTGACAATGTCACTTGGCTGCTGAAAAGTTCCATGTTTAACAACTCTAGGTGGGGTTTGGGGGTTTTGTTGACTTGATTTTAAATTTATTTATTTCTTTATTTATTTCTTGAGACGGAGTCTCGCTCTGTCGCCCAGGCTGGAGTGCAGCGGCGCCATCTCGGCTCACTGCAAGCTCCGCCTCCCGAGTTCATGGCATTCTCCTGCCTCAGCGTCCCGAGTAGCTAGGACTACAGGCGCCTGCCACCACTCCCGGCCAAGTTTTTGTATTTTTAGTAGAGACGGGGTTTCACTGTGTTAGCCAGGATGGTCTCGATCTCCTGACCTTGGGATCTGCCCACCTCAGCCTCCCAAAGTACTGGGATTACAGGCGTGAGCCACCGCGCCCGGTCAATTTTTTCATTTTTTAGTATAGCTCCTTTTACTCAGTGCACAGAATTGCATGCTCTAGATTAGAACTTCTATACACAGGGACTGCGAGGCAACCCTCACCCTGAGGCCCCAGAAACTATTAAGTATTAGAATAAGCTTGCATGCAGCAAGTTCTCTCCAGTATTTGAGGCTCTGAGGCTTTAAGAGACACACAGAGGGCCTAGGAAATGTTCAGAGAAGAACAAATTTGCTTAGAGAATGGGAGGACCAAACCTAAGAGGGAATGTTAAAATCATTCACATACCTTAGGCTCAAGAAAGGAAGAAAAAGAAGTAATTAAACATGTACAATTAGATAACATTTTACTGAGGCATCACCCAACTAGTTCTCTTCAGTAATATTTGCTCTTTCTTTCTTTAAAAAAATCAGTTGTGCATACTCAGAATTTGATAAATTATGAAAGGATTAACATATAATGCCTTCCTTGACTTTCTTCCTACCCATACATTCATTCATATTTATTGATTACCTGTTATGTACCAGACACTCTGTTCTGACAATCTTGTTATTTTGCTCTACTTAGCATGAGAACATATTCTTCTAAAAAAACCATAAATGTGTCAAGATGGAAACATTAATCAATTTGAGACAACATTTCTGATGTAGTTCTAATAAAATGTAGCGGTTTCAATATAAAGGGCACTGTTTCCTTGTGTGGCATTCAGACTTTTATACTCTGTCCCCAGATGACTTTTCAGTCTCTTGTTTCCTTCCTAGTCTCATTTACCTGCCAGTCCTCTCCCATCAATCCACTCATCTTTGCCTTGAACTCACCAGACCCTTTCATGCCGTTCCCTTAGTTTAAGTACTTTTCTCCCTAAAATACCTTTTGATGCTTTAAAACCCTTTAAGCTTTAAGAGTGCATCTGTAGTATTCTCTGCAAAGGCTTCTGGAGTCTCACCATTTTAAGTTAATCATTCTTTCCTCTGTCTTCCTTGAACATGATGCTTCTACTACAGTTTCACATTTACCTGCTTTGCATTATGGTTGTTTGCATGGCTCATGGTAAGTTTTCAAAGGACAAAGAGCATATCTTATTCTTTGTGTTCCCTCCAGCACTTAGTTACATTCCTGGTGAGGTAGAATTAATAGTGCCCACCAAATCTTTCTAGCTATTTGAATCTTCTGGGCCTACAGTAGATTTACCCTTCTTGGTCTCCTGTGGTTGGTTGGGGACATGTGGCCAGTTATTGCTAATGAGTTATAACAAAGCGATGTGTGAACCCTCTGGGCCAAAATTGTAATCGTCAATGCAAGACCCTTCAGTGTCATCTATTCTCTTGGCTAGTGTGACTATTCATGTTCAGGAAAACAGCTACTCCCTCAGCTGCATCCTAAAGTGAAGATAAGGTCAACTTAGAGCAAAGTTTTAGCTGACCTATGATGGACTCTGTGAGAGAACAAGGAATACATCTTTGTCGTTTAAAACCATGGAGATATGAGGTTGTTTGCTACAAAGCAAATCCTAGCTGATCCTGATTGATACACTTGTAAATGACAGGTGTTTGATAAATACTGTGAGTCTAAAATATTTTGCAAATCTATTAGAAGCAGCAATTAATAACTAACATCAATTATAAATGTATTAAGAAAAATTGCAAATGTTAAAATCAGCTGTGCAGAGAGGCATTGTGATGTAAGATGAAGAATGTTGGACATAGGGTCAGCAGGGATGTGTTTGTAAAGTGACTCTAAATGACCTTGAGTAGGTCACTGATTCTCTCAGGACGCAGCATCCTTCAGCCTTGAAGGGAACTTATTTACGTTGCAATATTGTTGTGAGAATTAAAGATAGCAAAAGTAAAATTGCCTGGTACACGGAGGTACTTGGTACATAATTATGATTGTTTTAGGTGTATTTTTCATATTGGACCACGTGAAACATAAGAAACATGAGAAACTGTACATAGTTCAATTTAAACCAAGATATTCCTTGCTAGTCTTTCCTACAGATCAGCAGCAATTTTCTCCCTCCTTCCTTCTTCTACCCATTTTTCAAAAACTAAAATGTGGGCCCCTATTGATTTTTTAAAAATTAATGCACATTGTATATGTATATGAAGATATAATAATTTATGTCTAAGTCTCATTCAGAGAAAAAAATATTGTTAATGAATTATTCAGCTTCTTCTTGGGCTAGACATTAGTGACTCACATTAAATAAACAGATGCATTGAAAAAAAAAAAAGAAAGAGAAAAAAATAAGACCCAGGATTTATTTTTAAGCTTTTGTGACTAGACAATGGGAATCATCTGTTTTTGAGGCACTCAATTATATTTGTGAAATTTTTTTAAAATGTGAGCTTGATGATAAATCTATGTGAGGATAATGTTCACTACTTGATTATACTCCTGGCTATGAGGAGTCATTACTTCAGTCCCTCAACATAAGCAGAGCATGACTCATCTTTCTGAGGCAGTAAATAGCAACTTGGGTAGATCAGCACCATCTTTATACTTCTTAGAATACCTTTAACTTAGAAACACATCCCCTCAGAAATACTTTATACACATTGTGACATGTGCTGAAAGAAACATGGTGTTCCAAAGATAGGTTCTTGTCTCTAGGGCTCTAATAAGGGGGAGGAAAATCTCAACAACCATATTTTCCAATTCAGCTAAGGATTCTGCTTCTGCAATAGCAGCACAAAAGGAAAGCGGGAATAAAATCAAAATGATTTTGCAAAATGAATGAGCAGATTTAATCCTCCCCTATTTCCGAGTCAAACTTACTCCCTTTTTTTTCCCCATCCATCCCCTCTCTTAAGTTTCTGCCTTGGTCCTTACCTATTCTACTGAAAAAAAAAAAAAAATCAGACTGAATCATGAAGACTTATAGAGCTACTATGTGCCAGGAATTTCAATTTGTCTTAAGGATCTACAGTGCTGACATTTTTTCTCTTCTCAAGGACCTTATTATTTAGTGTGGAAGAAATAAAAGAATATGAGTAATTATTCTTGAGTATGATAAACAGTGAAGATTCATTCAAAATATAATCATTGAAAATACTGTTTTCAAAAAACGCATGTCATTATAGTAAAAAAGCAAAATACAAAATTACGTATACAACGTGATCCTAATTTTGTAAACAATACCCACTCATATCCTCATATACTCAGAAAAAAAATGGGGATCGAATTGGCAGGCTGAACACATCAGTCTACTTTCCCCCCACCCTTCAAATTCCATTAAAATACCAAACAAGAAAAGTTACAATCAAAGATCAGAAATTGTGAAGATTTCCTGGTATACAGACCAAGGACAGAATTGACTGACAGAGAAATCAAAGCAGAAAAAGACCAGAAGGAGGTTACTGCAAAGGTCAGGGCTGTTTTGTGCACTAATGTTCTAGAGAAATTTCAAGCTCAGGATTAACTTGTACAGTGCAGGGAGGGGCCTTGTCAGTAATTATGTGATCAATAAATTAAAAGATTGCATTATGGGCTGGGCGTGGTTGCTCATGCCTGTAATACCAGCACTTTAGGAGGCTGAGGTGGAAGGATCACTTGAGCTCAGAAGTTTAAGACCAACCTGGGCAACATGGCGAAACCCTGTCTCTACTATAAACACATACACACACACGCAATTCAAGAATTAGCCGGGTGTGGTGGTGTGCGCCTATGGTCCCAGCTACTTGGGAGGATGAGGCAGAAGGATTGCTTGAACCCAGGGAAGTCCAGGCTGCAGTAAGCTATGACCATGCCACTGCACTCCAGCCAGGGTGACAGAGCAAGACCTTGTCTCAAGAAAAATAAAAAATAAAATCAAAAGATTGCATTATGAATTGCCTGGCCTGTTATGATCTTCCCATCACTCTCACGTGCCGCATTTTTGGCAAGAGTGGTGTTTGCTCTCTGGTTAAAGCCTCAGTAACTGCTTTAAACAGTGAACCTGGGGAGTTTCCTATCAGAAGGGCTGGCTCTGGACAGAGAAGCAGAGCAGAGTTGAGTAACTGACATATACAACAAGGCGTGGCCGGAGGAGTGGTGGGAAGAAAAGGAAACCATTAGCTGCTTCTGACTGTGAGAAGTTCCCAGAGCACTTATGCTGGGGAGAGGAACCCCGCCCACATCAATCAACATGATCTACCTGAACACCTGCCAGCTTCTACCCCAACACTCTAGAGGATTATGGCTCCCATAATCAGAACTTTCATTCACTGGGGTGACTGTCACAGCCATAAAATAGAAAAAGAAATAATTGGATTTCTGGATTATTGAAAATACAATCACTGTTACTTTAAAAATCGGGCAGAATACTCAAATAGATGCAAATAAGTATTAAATTAGCAAGCTGGAACATGGGGTCTGACTTTTCCAGGACACAGTGCAAAGAGATAAAGAGAGTTCCAGAAGCTCCTACATCTACCAAAAGGGTTTGTAAGGAAGGGAACTCTGCCGCCCAGGCTGGAGTGCAGTGGCGTGATAATGGCTCATTGCAGACTTGACCTCCCTCAGCAGCCCCGTCCCCAACCTCCCCACCCTGAGTACCAGGGACTACAGGCACACCACCACACCTGTCTGATTTTTATATTCTTTTGTAGAGATGGGGTTGCCCAGGCTGGTCTCGATCTCTTGGACTCAAGTGATCTGCCTGCTTTGGCCTCCCACAATGCTAGGATTACAATATCCCATATTCTCACTATCCATAAGACTACTGAATGCATATTAGGATTTATTTGTGGATTTTGTGTTTGTTTTGTTTTTCACTAGAGTCTTTCCCACTGAGTGAAAATATTGCAATTTAAATTTACTTAGAATTTTTTCTTATGGCAAGCAATCAAGCTGATAAGAAGTTAGGTTCATTTGTTACCTTTTTTAAAGACAAATTTTAAGGATTGCTTTGTTTTTTAGTTTTGATTTAATTTGGTTTTTAATTATGTAAAATATGCATATAGTTCCAATGTTATAACTATTTTAAAGACACATTCAAATAAGTCTGTCTTCCAATTGCATCCTTCCTACCCTGTTCCCTCCCTCCTCCTAAAGGTAACCATTTTAAAAATTAATTTTATTTGATACTCTCATTGTTTCTTTTTGAAAATATTGACATATATTCATACATATTTGTATCTCCTCCTTTTTTATACTATAAACTTTGTTAATTGATTTGTTATCTTATCAGTATACTCTAGAGGACATCTTAGTAATACAGAGATATTACTCATTCCTTTTTACAACTGAATAGCATTGTGACATGTGAATGTACCTTAGTTTATTCAACTGGGCCCTTATTCATGGCCATTTGAGTGTTTTCAGTCTTATGTAATTACAAACAATGCTGCTACAATAAGTAAATCTGTACATTTAAAATTTTGTATTTTTGCCAATGTACCTTTGGTATATATTTCCAGAAGTGTGATTTCTGGGTCAGAAGGAAAAATGCAAATGTAAGTTTGCTAGCTGTTGTATTCCCACTTGTGATATATGAAGGTCTTTGCCCTGCAGCCTTGCCAACAGAGTGTGTTGTCACACTGAGATTTTTGCTGATCTGATAGGCAAGAAATTGTATTTTTACTTTCCTTATTATAAGTGAGGTTGAACATGTTTTAATTGTTTAAGGGCTATTTCCTATTTCTTTTAAAATCACTTATATGTTTATATATTTTGCTCATTTTTATATTAGGTGAAATTACTTATTATTTGGAAATAACTGACACTAAGAGCATGGCATATAAAAATGTGTGTGATTTGGGTCAAGGTGACACAATGGGTGGTGCTAATTATATTTATTAGAAAATAAGATTGGAGATAAATTAAGCATACTACAAAAAGGATGACAAAACAGTCATTAAACATAGACTAATGAAGTCATTAAAGATTAAAGCAAAAACTGCTGAATCATAAAACTAATAGAATTGTTTAAAAAGGCCTGATTTACTGAAGATACTACCCCCAAATGACAAAAAATCCCAAGTAGACTAGAGTAACTTCAGAAAATTATGAAATATAAATTTATAAAACAAAATAAAGTCTTTCTTTAAAAAAAGCCTTAATGATTATAAAACTAAATGCTGACTCTTAAGATCAATACATGAACAAGTAGTTTAGAAAAATCTATTGAAATAGCTATGGGTAGTCTCATCAAAAAAAGAAAAAAGGAATAAAGACACAAATAGCAATTGTGAAGAATTGGGAAGGTGATATACCTAGAAAATTAGATGAGATTTTAAAATTATAATTGAATACTGCATATATTATAACCATATATTATATTATAAGTGAATGTCGTGTGTGTGTGTGTGTGTGTGAACAGAATTGGAAGGCATATAAGTGGAATTTTTTAAAGGAAATTGTAAATTTAAAAAATAGACTTCAGGAGAAGGGATAACCTTAAAACCTTTAGGAGAATTTGAAAAACTAATTGAAGTTTATCATAAAGAAATGGTGCCAAGGATATCCCCCCTTCTGCCCAGGAGTTTGAAAGCCTGAAAGAGCATTGCTCTCATCTAACAACCAGAAAATGCCTGATAATCTACAAAAATCATAACGTTTCTTGACTCCATCAAAGAGCTGAGGTTACAGGGCAACTGAATAGCTTCAATCTAAGGAAAGACAGGAGCCTCCAATGGAAGCTGGGACACAAGCCCTGGCTCTCCTATGACGGGGCCCAGGAATAAGAGACACAAATGTCATACAAGACAGTAAGAATAATTCAGCTGAAGTTTTAAACTAATTGTTAGATGCCAAGTGTGGGCGAATGTGGGAGTACAGAAACACTGGGAGCTGTAGACATGATGGTGCTTTACACCCACTTCTGGGCTCTTCTCCCATGGATCTCCACCCAGCTGCTGCAGGAAAGTGTCAAGCCCCAGCTGGACTCTGTTAAGCTGCTAGAGTTGGGAGGTGGCAAACTCGCTTTCCCCCAGGGCACAGGTGAAACCCATGTGGCTGGGAAAAGTGAAAAGAAAAAGCCTTCTGTCAGGGAGGATCAGGAAACTATCCTGAGGTCAGATTGTCAGAGGAAACTAATGCTGGAGAAAGGGTAGGTTCACTGAGAAAGCCCCCGTCTCCAACACCAGGATCTTAAGGCCTACATAAGACTAAAGTGGATCAAGACAACAGAGAAACCCCCTCCCCCTACCACCCAGCTAGCAAGCACCAGGTAATAAGCATAGTCTACTGCTGAGGGAATAGGCAAGAGTATGAAGACCCACCCTCCTCAGGTGCAAGTACTCAGTGAAGGTCTAAAGTTGAGGATAGAGGAGAAACATGGAGAAAAACCCTTCAGCAAGCCATCCCTCACCCCAAGCACCGGTTAATACCAGAGGAATTTGAAGCCAGTAGTGCACTGAAGGGAACCATAATAACAACAAAACCCAGACTCAGCTCAACTCTTTACTAGATTCGCTCAACTCCCTACACCGAGAGGTGAGCAATGGCAGTTGTGCCCATGTTCAGGTATGGCATATCTACTATTTATCTCAGTCTCTACTGTCCTACACAGTACCTAGCAGTCAATAAAAAATTACCAGGAAAAAAAAGTAAGGAAATAAAAGGTCTTGGACCCAGTGATTTTATGAGTTCTACTACATCTTCGAGCAACACATATTTTGCTATCACTTAAGCTATTCAAAAGTATTAAAAATAGGAAGTGGTGAAAAGGGAAACAGAATATTACAGAGAATTTTGTAAAGTGGGCACAGAACCTGCTTCATATTTACAAGTCCCTGCCCATCATGCCAGGTGGTGTCAATGCAGGCAGATTCTGCCCTGGCTTGAGGCTTCTGATTTGATCCAAAATGGCCACAGAAGTGTGGTCTTCTTTCAGTTTTCCAAGGATCCCCAAATAAATTAAATTTGTTCTGGTTTATTTGTGGATTAAATTGACCTCTCTCTAGAACAAAATGTATCTTCCTGTTTGTCCGAAAGACAGGACCAAATTTCCTCACCACAACTTTATTTACAGAAACAGGCTGCTGCCCCATGAGCCATATTCTGCCAATTCGATTTTTTAAAACATTGCTGGAAAATATGATTTGTCTTGATTACTGAGTTCCACCCTCCCCACCCCTCAAAATCCCCAACAAATTTCACACTCTAGGCAAGTGCCCCGTGGTTCCACCTAGTCCTGGTCTCCACAGAGTCCCCGGGCCCGGAGACCCACTAGGTTCTGCCCAGGGTGAGTGGGGCCTCAGTGCTGCTCTCACATCAGCTTACCTTACTGTGCCATGCACTTTGCAAGAAGCTATTCTTTGCCAACCAAAAAAAAAAAAAAAAAAAAAACCTTCATATAAATCTTCTCCTGACTGGGGGAAAAGGAGGGGTGGGTGGAAGGTTTCAAAAGCAAAGAAAACAAGAATGGGAAAGAGGAGGAAGTGGCCAGTGCTCAGTGAACCCTCAAGTGTGAAAGGCTAATCCAGAAATCACTCAGTAATCACCACCATGAAATCAGGCAGGGCTGACATCTCTTGCTACACATATGCGCACCTTCCCTACCTCCCACAAAGCCTCACTTCCTAAACCAAAGTGACCTTCTGAAATCTGGCCAGTCTGCCTCAGCTCTTGGCCCCATGGCCCTCCTATGCAACAACTTCTACACACCATTAGTTTCCTTCCAAAGTCCCCACCAACTTCTCATTCACAGCAATACTCTTCCTGTTTTCAAAACAAGGGTATTGGACCATGTGCCTGGTAAACGGAAACTAGAGTGCATAGGCCTGTGAGACGTTCCAAGGCATTTGTGTATTGCACAGGAGAGTTTGAAAGAAGGGTGAGGTTTGGGGGGCTCTGATGTGCAAGGTAAGGCACTCAGTGTTCAGAACAATCCTCATGGGTCTGTCATGCTCAAAGGAACAGTATTGAAAGAGTGATTATGGTTTAAGATGATTTGACTGTCAACCCAATAACATGTTGTTGCTTATTGCCATGTCAGACACTTCTGCTGATTGGTGAATTTTTAAGAGGAAGAATAATAAGCAAATAGACTAGTTTAAAAGCAAGGGATCATTTCCTTGGTGGATCTCTTGAGAAGGAGATGGAAACAGTGATGGGGGACTTTGGCTTGGCCTCCACTGGGTCCCAGAACTTTTCTCTCTCTAGAGGTGTGAGCCATACTCCTCCAGCGTATCCATTTTCCCATCAGTTCCATACTGTGTGTGAACTTCGGTGAATCATCAGTCTCTCTCTTCTGCAGTGTTCCCACCTTTAAATGGCCCCTTACTCTCATAATCAGTGCTGAGTAGTGGCAAGGGGGAGAAAGTGGAAAAGTTGGCATGGGAAAGAAGGCAGATCCAGAAGATAGGATACAGCTCAGGTAAAGGGCCAAAGGCTCCTGAAATGACTCTTTAAGGCAACTTCTTAGTGTTCGACTGCCTCTTTATTACATTCTTTTTATTTTGCCCCAGCCCTGAAAATGGGGCCTGATTTTCTCTTCTGTTATCACAACTGCTCTTCTGCTAGGGTTTCTTCTACACCTTCAAGATGGCTGAAGAACAAGATGCTTTCTCTCCATGTCTGTGCTGTTTCACTGTGAGTAAAGCAAGTGTACATCTACTTTCATTTCCTTTTCAAAAATGTTATTACTGCTAGTGAGTGTGGGGAAAGAGGGCATACTGCAACATAAATAGGAGGGAAACTGCAAGTAATAAAAATTGTTTAAAATTACAAGTAATTGGTTTTAGTGACTCTTGGTCATTTTTGAGGCACAAAAGGGGAATAATGCTTATACAGCAGTGAGCCATGTGGTTTAGAACTGAAGCAGAAAGAAGACATTCATGCAACCAACAATCATGTGAAAAAAGCTCAACATCACTGATTATTAGAGAAATGCAAATCAAAACCACAATGATATACTATCTAACACCAGTCAGAATGGCTATTGTTAAAAGTCAAAAAATAACAGACGCTGGCAAGGTTGTAGAGAAAAAGGAATGCTTATACATTGTTGGTGGGAGTGTAAATTAGTTCAGCCATTGTGGAGGACAGTGTGGTGATTCCTCAAAGACCTGAAGACAGAAATGCCATTCAGTCCAGCAATCCCATTGCTGGATATATACCCAAGGGAGTATAAATCATTCTATCATAAAGACACATGCACACATATGTTCATTGCAGCACTATTCACAATAGCAAAGACATGGAATCAACCTAAATGCCCATCAATAATAGGCTGGATAAAGAAAATGTGGTACATATACACCATGGAATACTATGGAACCATAAGAAAGAACAAGATCATGTCCTTTGTATGGATATGGATGGAGCTGGAGGCCATTATCATCAAACTAACACAGGAACAGAAAACATATTTACTGCATGTTCTCATTTATAAGTGGGAGCTAAGTGATCAAAACACATGGACACAAAGAAGGGACCAACAGACACTGGGTCCTATTGGAGGGTGGAGGGTGGGAGGAGGGAGAAGATCAGGAAAAATAACTAATGGGTATTAGGTTTAATACCTGGGTGATTAAATAATCTGTCCAACAAACCCCCATGACACAAGTTTACCTATATAACGAACCTGCACATGTACCTCTGAACTTCAAAGTTAAAAAAGTGGGCACGTACCCGATATAGATATAGCTTAATATATAATCTCCATATATGTATGACTACACTCATAGCACATATTACAAAGCACACAAAAAGTAAAGATCAAATATTTTCAGAAAAAAGAAAGTATGCACAACAATGACAACCTTCATAATAACTCTTCATAATAACACATGATAACAGCGTCTTTTGCTTACAGTACGATGTTGGTTTTGTGTTATTACTGTAAAGTACAGTGGTGGTTTACTTACACTGTAAACCAGTGTAAGTAAACCAGAACTGTCTCAAGATGCTATGATGCTCAATTGTGTTAACCAGTTTATAATAAGTCAACCTAAGATTGATGATGGCAAATGAATTTCCAGGTATCCAAATAAATTTGAGGGTGAAGTGTAGTTCCTAAAAACTATGCTGATCTCTGTTTTTATCTGCAGCGTTGTATGTTATTTGACAATGAGAGGGAACACACTATCTTTTCAACCTAATTTTTCTTATAATTAAAATTACCATTTTAAGCATTGGTAATTTTTTACCAGCAAGTAAAGTTTTCTTTTTTTTTTTGTTTGAGACGGAGTCTCGTCTGTCGCCCAGGCTAGAGTGCCCTGGTGCGATCTCGGCTCACTGCAAGCTCCGGGTCCCGGGTCCACGCCATTCTCCTGCCTCAACCTCCAGAGTAGCTGGGACTGCCCATCACCACACCCGGCTAATTTTTTGTATTTTTAGTAGAGATGGGGTTTCACCGTGTTAGCAAGGATGGTCTCGATCTCCTGACGTCGTGATCCACCCGCCTCGGCCTCCCAAAGTGCTGGGATTACAGGCCTGAGCCACCGCGCCCCGACGCCGGTGAAGTTTTAATTACTCATAATAAAGTTTTATGATGGGCAAAAAGAGGAACTGAAGCAGAGTCAAGTTAAAAAAATTGCAATTATTTAGTAATGTATATTTAATAATAAACATAAACATACAAAATAACCTCAACAGTATTTCTCTTTCTTTTGCCTTTTAAATTTGTTTATTTACTTTTATTTGTACAGATTTAGGAGGTATTTCAGGTACAGTTTTATTACACAGATAGACTGTGTAGTGTTCATTAGTATTTCTTAGTCATTTTGAAGAAATATGGCTCCCTGTGATACTTCATATTTCCATATTGATTTTTTTTCCTTTTCTCATCTACCTCCCACAGATGCTGCAAATGTTCCCAGCCCTTTCCCCTTGATGCCCAAAATAAATTCCTCAAATACCCTGAGCCCAGGAACTATTCTTAATTTCACGTAAATTTTATGTAAAGGGACTGAGTCTTTCCATCCCCCTGCCACTTCCTGGATTTTGCTCTTCCATACCTAATTTCTCACCAAAAACACACCACCACCACCACCACCACACTGCTGTGGAATGACAGGAGCCTCCTCAAAGGGCATTGGAGGGGAAGGAACCGTCTGGCAAACTAGAAGGCAATGGTTCTAGTGTACTTTATTGGCATGAAGGAGGAAAAACTACAGAGAAACTTATTTGCTCATATGTTCATGTGATCACAAGAATGAGGCCTGGCCTGTCATAACCCCAGTCTAATTTCTGCCTCCATTTTTGTCTAAAACAGAGAAGCCCAGCTGTCTGATGGGCAGTTCCCATTGAGAGTACTCTTCCTCCGTCACCTGATTCCTAACATTATGCTGGGACTTTACCATTTACCTGTTCCTGGGACCCAACTCCTAGTGCAGACATTTCAGCTGGGGGTCCTGGGTCTTCCACAGATTTTTGGAATGATGACAGCATTGATAATAACAATATTGGTGAGGGTGATTACAGATAACCTTCATAGGGCACTCTCTGGGCCAGGTACTGTGATAAATACTTAGCACTGATTGTCTCCTCTGATTTTCAAAGTCTTAAGAGAATTTTTTTAGTTATCTACTACTGCCTAAAATATTGCCACAAAACTTAGCATATTTTTAAAATATACATTTTTTAAACTTTTGACCTCTTTTATTTGTTAAAATAGTCACATCCACATAACATGAAATGATTTGATCATAATGCATTCGTTGATTATGGCTCTTGCCATCTTGTGGCATCTAGGATCCTGGCTGAAACATCTTATCTCACAGCTTCTGTGGGTCAGGAATCCGAGTATGACTTACCTGGGTCCTCTACTTCAGGGTCACTTAGTCAAGGTGATGCTTGGGAGTAGAGTCATCTCAAGGCTCAGCGGGACGAGGATTCGATTCCAAGTTCACGTGGTCATTGACAGGATGCAGTTCCTTATGGGCTGATGGACTAAGGGCCTCAGTTCTTCACTGACTGTTGGCCAGAAACTGCCCTCAATTCCTTGCCTCATGGGTCTCTCCAATATGGCAGCTTCCTTCTTCAAAGGGTGCAAGCCAAGAGGGCAATAGAGAGAGTCTGCTAGAAAGATGAAAACCACAATCTTGGGTAGCCTCCATGGAAGTAACTTCCTAACACCTTTACCATATTCTATTGATTAAAATCAAGTCACTAGGTCCAGCCTACACTCAGGGGAGAGGATTACTTACACAAAGACATGAATATCAGGAGGTGGGATCCTTAGGGATCATCTTAGAAATCTTCTATCTCATGGTTTAGAGAAGGAGGGAATAAGAGCTGTTTTAAGATTACAAAGACAATATCAAGACTAGAAGATCAAGGTAGTTCAAGGTTAAAACTGAAGCTAATAAAGGTAAGGGCTAAGGGTTGGAATGGAGAAGTGCCTTATATAGTTTTTGATCCATAGTGTCTTCCTAATATCCATGTCTCCCAGCCCTAACATGAAGGTAGAGCTAAGGAGACGGTGGGTATGAGACTAAAGGTTATATGAGGGATTACTAGGTCATGGCACAAAAAACTGCTTCTCTCATTGGGAAAGTAAATGGAAAACAATGGTAATTGAGTAGTGGAGTGGAACAGCCGCAAAGAGGAACTGAAGCTATCTTGAGTAAAAGCAACCCAGGGTTCCTATGGGTTTTGGCAGAGACATGCCACAGTATCAAATAAAAAAGGGCAGAGCCGGGGCATACACCAAGTCTGAAATAAGCTATCCACAATCAAAGACAGTCAAGCTAAAGAAAACAAATTCCAGCCAGGAAACAGAAGGCTGGCGTTGGAAAGATTTTTTGAGGCAATGCTACGTAGAGCAGAGGTGTGGAGGAGAGGACAGGGAACATTTTTAGCAGCATCCTCTAAAATGAATTATATTTCATATGTACTTTTTGAAGGGGGAAAGATTGCAGGAATTACAGGCCCCAAATCCCCCCAAATTCCCGAGGCTCTGACTATTATAGTCCTTCTCTCCAGCACTCTCCTTCCCCTCCCACTCAAGCTCTTCATCTTGTCAACAGAGCAGGAATCGCGGAGTTCACATTCTGAACTTTTGTCTTGGAATTATTCCAGTATCATAGTGTGGGGGCAATAAGTGGGGATTCGTTGAGGGGGGCAAGACAAACATGTTAACAACCTTGAAGAAATGCCTTTTTAGTATAGAGAAAGGGAGAAGGAATCAGGAAGGGATTTCTTACCAAACCACAAAGATCGTTCTTTAAAGAATGCTAACTTCTCCAGCTTTTAGTGGGGAATTGCCCTCCATGGGGATTAAGAGACCAGTGCCTTTTAATCAAAGGAGGGCCAAACTGGGAACAGCTGAGTGTCCCACCCAACTCTTAAGAGCAAAACAGCTACACGAAGCCACTCCTTCCTGCAGTATACAATGCTGTTTTTTGGCTGATTCTCCGAGGATATTACAGTTACTTTCAATGGTTAATGAATAGCTTCTAAGTGCCTGTTTCATTTAATTGTCCAAAGGCCAGTGGGTCCCAGAGCGTATAAAGCTGCAAGCTGGCTAATGAGCTCATTCTCTTGGAGCAAGCAGGGAAGCAGAGGAGCGGCAGGGTCAGGTGCTGGGTTCCTGAGGTGCAAGGATGCAGAACAGAACTGGCCTCGTTCTCTGTGCTCTTGCCCTCCTGATGGGTTTCCTGATGGTCTGCCTGGGGGCCTTCTTCATTTCCTGGGACTCCATATTCAACTGTCAGGGGAGCCTGATTGCGGCCTATTTGCTTCTGCCTCTGGGGTTTGTGATCCTTCTGAGTGGAATTTTCTGGAGCAACTACCGCCAGGTGACGGAACGCAAAGGAGTGTTGAGGCATGTGCTTGGACAACACCTTGCTCATGGGGCCCTGCCCCTGGCCACAGTGGACAGGTACTTGCTGACAAGCAGAGGGACCAAGAAGGGCTGAGATGGTCTGAGCTGTGTTAAGATCTGAGTAATTTCTGATCCTACTATGGAGCGACTTGCATGTCCCATGGGCTGTCTAGAACCAAAGCTTTATTGTCAGGGAATTACTCTGGGGTTGTTATTAGGAAGAATGGTGTCACCTTTGGGGAAAAACCATGATATAGGGGCAACTCATCTCAGAGAAACCCTACCACCACCCCCAGTGAAAACCCACCTAAGCCAATTTAGAAACCCAGGCTCATTTGTTTTATCATGGCAGCTGTCATTAATTAGTGGCAGGTGATGGTTTGTTACTTCCCATAACCAGGTTCTAAGGTTCTAAGGAAAGCAAGTCGCAGACCAAATTCTGCCACACAACAAATGAGGAAACCAACATAAAATGAGTCCTGGAATCTCTGTGAGCTCAGAGAAGTCCCGGTTTACTCTCCTTTTAGGTGTTGTGATCTCATCTTGCGTAAAACATTCCTTCAGGGTAAGGTGATAATGTTCTAGAGGTAAGATTCATTCTATCTCGCCACCTCACACCTTAGGATAGTTATCATCAAAATACAAAACCAAACAGCAAGTGTTGTTGAGGATGTCAAGAAACTGGAATCCTGTGCATTGCTGGTGGGAATGTTAAAATGGGGCAACCACTGTGGAAAACAGTGTGGAGATTCCTCTATACATTAAATATAGAATTATCATTTTATCCAGCAATTCTACATTCTGAGTTTACACACAAAAGAACTGAAAGCAGGGATTCAAATGGATGTTTGTACAGCAATGCTTGTAGCAACATTTATTCACAATAACCCAAAGGTGGAGACAGCCCAAATGTCCATCAATGGGTGAGTAGATAAACAAAATGTGGTATACACATGCAATGGAATATTAGCCTTCAAAAGGAAGGAAATCCTGGCACATGCCACCACTTGGATGAACTTGAAAACATTATGCTAAGTGAAACAAGTCAGGTACAAAGGACAAATATTGTGTGATTCCACTTATATGAGTACCTAGCGTAGTCAAATTCGTAGACACAGAAAGTAGAACAGTGGTTCCAGGGGCTGGTGGAAGGAGAGATTGGGGACTTATTTTTTAACGAGTAGAGAGTTTTAAGGTGATGGTTGTAGAGCAACATGAGTATATTTAGTGCCACAGAACTATACACTTAAGAACAGTAAATTTTATGTTATATATATTTTACCACAAGAAGAAAAAAGATTAAGTTAATCTTATGGTCAGCATCAGGCAACAAGAAACCTCCTAATTCTTGGCTAGCCACAGGACCATTTAGGGATAACACCCTAGGCATCATTCTCAAGATACAGGCTACAAGACTATAAATTATTTTGCCCTCTTTGTGCAAGAGTAGAAAATATCTAAAATATTTTAGCCACTCTACGTATCTTGAATACAAGTAATCTTACCCATGAAGATCCACTTTCAGCATCCTTTATGCTACTTAATAAGATAAGTATGAAAACCAAAACTTATTTACAGTGTTATACTAACCAGCAGAGTTTCTGGGTTTGATTAAAAATTGTGATAAATGAAGTGATTGTAGAAGATGCCTCTAGAGTGATGATTTCTTTTTGCATAAATGTTAGAGGACTACCTCTGGAGTGTGAATTTCTGATACATGTAACTGATTGCCTTTAGGATATAGCTCAAATGGACTAACACATGCATAATATTACAGTATGCCAAAATGTTTGAAAGTCAATTATGGACATCGTTACACCCCCATTTTACTGCCTCTTCTCGCTGCATATACTTAGATGCTCATCCCACACAGAATGGCTAGCAAGTCAGCCTGGGAAGTCACATTTCTCCAAAGCATTTGCACTCAAAATGGATACCCAGGTTGAGATATCAAAGCAAATGGGTCTCCAGTGATGGAATTCAGGGGACTGGGAATGTGGATGGCAGTTGAAGGAGGGTGGGGTTGGGAGAGGTAGCTGGGATTTGGGGTAGGCAGCAGTCATCCTGGAACCTTTCAAATCACTCCAGGGAACAGCTCACCTTTCTGTGTAAAATGCCTTTACACATGTGCCCCATGACTCAGCCTTGGCTATTCCGAGTGAAGGCTGAGATTTATGCCTTACAGTAGACAACTTCTTCAGCGACTGGCTTTGGGCCTGGTAACATTTGGAATGGAGTTGTGGCTACAAATGGCAGTCCCTGTTCTGTTGTGGTTACACACCATAAACACTCCCTGTAGGCACTGGAAGGATGGCTCTATAAATACACAACTCAGCTGAGCTCACCGGTCTCTCTTCCTCTCCTCTCCCCCTCTCCCAGATTCATTCATGATGGAGAAGCCAGGTGGATTTAGCAATTAGCAATGCTGGGCAAGATGGCCAAGAGTACATCAGCCCCCGAACGAATGGCTGCTTTAGCCTACTGTCATAGAAAGGGTTGCAATTGAAATCTGCATAAAGTTGTCAGTTGGTATCATGTAAGAAATGAGTATGCTTGTATGTTTTCTTTGAAACTAGCTACTGAGTCTTGAAAGGGTGTTAGGATAGAGATGGGGCATCTAGTATAGTTCAGGGATCAGCACAAAGTTGGTTTTCATTCATTATTTTGTTGACTGTGATGATCAGAGAAAGTGAGTGCAATTGAGGGGATGATGCCATGCGAGAAAGGGAGCAAGGATGTGAATGGACTAAGTACTCGGTAGAGAGAAGTTCCCTTTCCAAAGCCCCCACCTCCTCTACTGTTGACAAGGATCTCACACTGAATGGCCCTGTTTCCATGAGTGAATGAGCAATAGAGAAGGAATGGCTTGGCATAACCCACTGGGAAAAAAATATGACTAGAGGCAGGCATCCTGTGGCTGATAAAAAGGTTCTTTTGGAAGAGCAGCACATTTTTAAAAAACTGGTGATGCCAGGAAGAGGTACATCTGTTTCAAAAATCCATGTTTCTTAACAGTTTAGCTTTGCACAATTTGAGCTGAGAGAGGCAGCCGTCTGCCTCTTTGGCATTAATGCCTAAATAACGCATGCATGTTTGTGCTGTTTTGTCCCCTAGGCCAGACTTTTACCCTCCAGCTTATGAAGAGAGCCTTGAGGTGGAAAAGCAGAACTGTCCTGCAGAGAGAGAGGCCTCTGGCATTCCTCCACCTCTATATACAGAGACGGGCCTAGAATTCCAGGATGGAAATGACTCCCACCCAGAGGCCCCACCATCTTATAGAGAGTCCATAGCCGGCTTGGTGGTGACAGCAACCTTAGAGGATGCCCAGAGGCAAGGCCAAGAGTGCTGAGGCAGAGAAAGCTCTCCAGCACTCATGATGCCGCCGCTGTGGGGGAGCAGCTACTGATGATAAAGGCAAACAAGGGACTGTGGAAGGAAAAGCCACACCAGGGACCCCACACAAGAGCTTGGGGAGGGGATGACAGCCCTGAATTCCAGACATAATTGACCATGCCAGGGCAGGGCAGGCCAGGGGCCCTGGAAGGGTGTGGCCAACACCAAGCAGACATTTCAGAGGATTCACACTAATCCTAACCCCGGCAGGCCTTGGGTCTCCAAAGGTGTTACTCTGAGAGCTCTGCTTACAGAGATTCTTTCTGCTTCTACTCAATTTCCCTCCCACCACCTCATCTCCAGCCAGGGAGGAATAGATGCTGGTTGTCAGGACAGCCACATGCCTTCCTGTTCTATATCACCTAGTAACCTCAAAGGGAAGGTTTGTTATTTAATTTATGGATTGTTCAGCCTTTGGCGTTATTAGCTTGTTTGCTAGTTGCCTCCAGCTGACCATACAACCAGAGTGAGGCAGTACTTCACATCCTGGGACATATGCCCTTGGAACCCATGAATGTTATTTTGTATTATTTTATTTTCATGATGTGTATTTTTTCTATGTAAAAGGAAAATGACTGTAATATTTGCCTTCAAGATGGTTCAAACACAAAATGTTAAATGAGCTGTTTTTTAAAAAGAGGTCCTTATGCAAACAGACGTGATAAGATTGCTTATAGACCCAAATGGAATAGACAGAATAGTTAATTCATAATACATGGAATTCCGGGTATAGGGTGGAATTTGTACTGGCCATGGATGATATTATACTACTTGATATAAATCTTATAAAGTTTAAAAAATATTTATATGTAATTCAAAGAATCCCCTTATAAATCTCTAAAATTTGAAAGAAAAGAAACTCTAATGGTGTATGTTCATCATCAACAGAAATTTCTTGTGTCTCAAGATACAGATCTTGACTTTTAGACTCAGGACATTCATTTTTCAATCTGATGGTTTCTCTTCAACTTTATTGTATTTTATTGTTTTGTGTTTTAAATACAAGAGGACAAGTCTGGTTGCAGGGTGGTAGAAAGAGGTGCAGCCTGATGCTTTTGAACTTGGGCCAAGGATCTTCATCTCTCCGGCCTCAGTTTTCTCCTCTATCAAGTGAGGCATTCATGCTGGCTTCACAGGTGTGGAATGCCTGTTATATGGCAGGCTCTGTGCCATGAGCTTCTCATGCGTGTTAGCCTCCATTCCATCTTTAAGAGATAGGCACTATGATTATTCCCATTTTACAAGTGCATAAAACTGAGATTTTGAGAAGCTAAGAAACTTTTCCAATAACACAATGACTTCTAGGAGGGTGAAGAAGGGTCCCTAGAGGGACATGGGAGGACTGGCTTACTTCATACTTGTGAGCTAGGTAGCCCTGTCTAACTTCTCTCCTTCTAGGAGATGGTTTGGATTTCTCTCTCCCTTCAGAAAATGGGCTGTAACAGAAAGTGGAGCCCCAGGGTTGCTGCAATATCTTAAAGCCCTTGGAGAAGCGGCAGAGATTGCTTTAGGGTTAATCGGCTTCTTTTAAAATATGCAAAATGTCCTCCAGGTTTTCTGCCTAGAAACTGGTCCCTCGCCTCATAGCATAGCTTCCCCCTGATCGTTACATGGATGATGAAGAATGATTCACAATGGAGACAGCCCTTGGTGAATGGGCACAGGAAGGGCTTTAGACAGTCGGTGAGAAGGATGTAGATCATTCAAAGAGGAAGAGGGTGGTCAAGATGGGATGGAGCCTCCTTTGTGGGCTCCTCTTCTCCATCATTGCTGAGTGCATAGATAAAGTGTATCCTGACAAATGCAAAAGAAGCTTCATAAAAGGAAATCCTTGTCCATGAAGCATGAATTTGGGAATCTGTTATTTAAATCCTTGGCATTGACGGCATAAAAATATGAAGGTCACTCATGGTTGTCCAATAAGGAAGTGATCATTTATTAGTAATGTATATTTATTATTCCTCTCTTGTCATCTCTTTCTATCACTCTACTAAGAGAGTTAGCCTGAAATTCTCCCTGGTGGTCTGAGCACATTCACTGACTTGAACAAGCACCATCATTGGTCTTTTCTCCAGAGTTTGCATTTGTAATAGATGGTTTTTCCAACTACTGGTAGTCAAGTGAAACAAATGTTGATTTTGGTTTACATAAGAAATAGTTTTAATCTATTTACTGCAATAAATTTTGTGCTTAAATTTTTCTTTTGCTATTTTTTTTTGCATCAGAAAAAAAATCAATAAAAGACCATAGTTCGAAGTATTATTCTCTGGTTAAACTAACAGTGTCAGAATGAGTTGATCTTTCTGCAAACCCAAACATTATTGAACTCTAACTATTGATCTGGAAAATAACCTGGGTGTGTCTTTTTGAAAATAAAATGCTAATAGTTATTTGTTGATTTAAGCATATATACTCTGAATCATGTGTCAAGAACAAGGGTAGAACACAAAGCAAATTCTACATTTGAGAGACCCAGCAATTAAAATCCACTGGACAAATCAGACAAAAGTATCTGATTGCGGTTCATAATACTATATTAGTCATCCCCTAGATGATTCACTCAAGGTAAATAGATACTGCCTCTGCTCTTCCTTCTCAGGTTTATAAAATTAATGGTCATGGACTGGAAACCACAGTTCCATGAATGACAGGGAGAGCACTTGCAACATAAGAAAGTGAAAAGAGAAAAATCCCTACTACAAGTCTTTGCTCATTCTCTTCTCTCAATTGTGGATGGTAGGTTCACATGTCAATGGGGAAGGGAAGTTCTCAGAGTTGAAGACCCTCCAGTATTGTAATCTCATAATGTCCCTTTGAGCAGAAAGTTTGAGTAGGCCTTACCACCACTCCAGAAGGTAAGGATAAGGTCAGTTATCCTCAATTATAGAATAAGTTATACTGCATCTTTTGCATATCTGAGATGTACTGTGTTCATTTTCGACCCTCCATGCAAAACCTTACCATTGCTTTTAATGACACTCCTATCTATCATTTAAGATTCTATTTAAATATACTGTCTTTGGTGAGGCATTGCTCTAGCTCCCCTGCATTGCAGGGCACATATTAGGTGCAAATAGGCATGGAAAGACGATAAAGACATGGACTTATAATTTATATCTTCTCCATATTCTGTAAGGTTCCATGACAACCTAGGCTGACTCACATACCAAGTGGGCTGTCAACTGCATGGGCTATTTCTTCTAGTAAGGACTCCAGCTGGTCGGAGTGGAACAGACATTCTGTAAGCTCTGCTGCTTCGGATAATCTCTTGCTGTTTGTAACTGTCAAAGGGCCAAAGACTGATTTACTGGCAGTTACATTATTTCCAAAGGCACACAGTTTCTCAGACCTTTCTATACTCAGGGATGGGAAGCTCCTTAAGACAGGTGTCTGGGATTTCAGTGTCCACATGTTTTGAGAGTATCCAGTGTGTGATCCAGCAACGGAATGGAGTCACACAGTTATATCATTACCAGCTCCTGCAGATGCTTTTCAAATTCCCCACACCCATATGAATGTCAAAGTAAATCCCATGCCTTACACTGATCCATGGGACTGTGCATGAAGCTGAGACTTCCTGTGCAGAAAGCCTGCATGTCACATGCAAGCCCTTCCGCCTATAATGTCATGCAACACAATTTGTCCTGCAAATACTGTGGATGTATACTGCACTCAGATCAGTACAAGTTGGTAAACAATCTCATTTTAATAATGACTGCCTATCTATTTTCAAGGACATTTAATAAACTCAAGATTCCTGGGTGACGCAAAACAAATTTTTGTTCTGGGGGACTGGCTAACGCCTGGAAGGATATTTAGCGTGTTTGCTTTCCTACTACTGCCACTAAATGCCTCTCTGGCAAATACACACACATTTCCAAACACCCGCCCTGGGTGAAAACCAGCATGTGATGTATCGTGTTGCTTGCCATTTTTCTGCAGGCACATGGTGTAATGAGTGAACCCCTCTGTAACAGCAGATCACCAGAGTTGCCCTGGCAGTTGCCATACTCTATCCATAGTTTCCTGTATGATTGACTCTTGCAATTCCCACGAAATTTTGGACCTTTATTTACTCTGTTTCTTTTTTTTTTTTTTTTTTTTTTTTTGAGACGGAGTCTCACATTGTCACCTGGGCTGAAGTGCAATGGCACCATCTTGGCTCACTGCTGCCTCCTGGGTTCATGCGATTCTCCTGCCTCAGCCTCCCGAATAGCTGGGATTACAGGCACACACCACCATACCCGGCTATTTTTTTTTTTTTTTTTTTTGTATTTTTAGTAGATACGGGGTTTCACTATGTTGGCCAGACTGGTCTCGAATTCCTGACCTCGTGATCTGCCTGCCTCGGCCTCCCAAAGTGATGGGATTACAGGCGTGAGCCACTATGCCTGGCCAAGTCATTTACTCTTAAAAAGCAGTGACTACAACTCCTTTTTTTTTTTTTTTTTTTTTAGATAGAGTCTTGCTCTGTTGCTCAAGCTTGGAGTACACGCTGCTCCATCTCGGCTCATGGCAATGTCCACCTACTGAGCTCAAGCTATTAGCCTGCCTCAGCCTCCTGGGTAGCTGGGATTACAAGCATGCACCACCACATCTGGCTAATTTTTGTATTTTTGGTAGAGACAGTGTTTCACTATTTTGGCCAGGCTGGTCTCAAACTCCTGACCTCAAGTGATCCACCCACCTCAGCCTCCCAAAGTGCTGGGATAACAGGTGTGAGCCACCATGTCCAGCCTACAGCTTCATCTTTAAGAATATAAAGAACATTATATGGGGAACAGTGACTTCCTGCCTCTCT
Source organism: Papio anubis (assembly GCF_008728515.1). Lineage (NCBI taxonomy): Eukaryota > Metazoa > Chordata > Mammalia > Primates > Cercopithecidae > Papio > Papio anubis. Next base: position 28,834,056 of record NC_044988.1, read on the forward strand.
CCTCTCCTGAGAATTAGGCAAGAGGTCATACACATATAGTTTGGCAAGAGAAGTTTGGATTTCATGTAAGGCAGAAATAATATCTTGGCAATGTGAATCAGAGCAGGTTCCAGAGTGACTGTGTCCTAGACCCACCAAAAGACCTTCCCTTGACAACATAGCTGAAAAAATCTCTGTAAAAATAGGCAGCTACGCAGCTGCTTCTTCTGGTGGCTAGGCCCAAGGCTTTGCTCTGCCTGGCATTCACAACCCTGTGCCCGCTTCAACCCCATGCATCAAGCCACCTCCTCAGGAGACCCCAAGCAAGTCTCCTCTCCAGCCATCCTAACCCTCAATTCCTAGCCTATCTGCTGACTTCACTCACCCTTGATGAAATTCTATAAATGTTTACAAATCCCAAGAAACTCTACTGTTTGGGAAACCGCTCTCATGCCACCATCTCTGAGTCTATTGCCTCTCTCTGTGTAGTCCCACAGCACATTGTTTGTGCCTCCTGTAACATTTTTATCTGATTATTTGTGTATGTTTGTTATAGCCTGCTATTCCCAAATTATAATCTTATAAGATCAGGAATAATGTTTCATCCATTTCTCTGCCCCATCTAAAACAGAACCCTGCCTAGATGAGTTGCTCAATCAATGTTCACTGAATGAATGAATGAATGAATCAACAGATGGATGGATGAATGGATGGACTGCTGGGTAAATATATATTTGGGCTACTGGCCACACATGACTCCATATCAAAACAAAGAAATATAATTTTTATGTAAGGACTAATTTACATTTGAACTTACAAGTTAGAGATCATTAAAAGTTCGGCAACTTGAGAAAATAAATAAGTATTTTCTTACCTAGAGCTGATACACCTAAGAATACATCTGAGTGTCCTGACTAACACATCCGTGATTAATGAACACACGGATGGCTAGCATGGACGTCCACTCATGAGACAAGACCTTGAGAACCAAGGCTATGGAATTTTATTCCAATAGTTATCAATCTTGAAAGGGTTTTTTTTTGGTTTTAGAATCTCAGCTCAAAGTCACCTTCCTATTATTTTGAAATGAAGACAGTTACAGTGGAGGTCTAGATGCCATTTCAGTTTCTGCTGACTCCCAAAGGCAGTTTTGAGTAACTTACCTTTTCTGTTCCATTTAATACCTGTCTCTAGTCATAATAGTGAAAAACAGCCCTTGCGGTTTTTCTGAAAGGCAGATTTATCAGGATAGGTCACCAGTACTGGAGTTTATCAAATGGCGAAACAAACAAATAAGTAAAAACCCACAATCCTTGGATAAGGTTGAAATTAAGAATTTCTTTTTTATTGGCCACTAAATGTCCTAGCAAGTTTCTGACAGAAGCATAGACAGAAAATGGAAACAAATACCTTACTGGGAATGTTTCCTTGCTTGCACTAACCTTGACTACAGCAATAATGCATTGCTCAACAGTCAAAGTGCACCAGGTCATCTCCGCAAATGGCAGGATAAGTGACTGTGCCGTTCCCAAAGAAGCAAAACAGATGCAAACAGGTCCCACGGGTGTCCTGGCTGAGTACAGAGGAGGCTGCTGGAGCTGCAGTACCCTTTTCCTAAGCAAGGAAAGCCAGCTGTGACCCCCTGCTTGCCGGCAGGGGTCCCCACCCTCCCCTCCATCATCCGGCCCATAGCTGTACCATCAATTACATTTTCTTCCAGCATCCACTTCATTTCCTACTTTTACAGCATTTCATCCTCTCCTTTTGCAGCCATTACAAATAAGATCAGAACCGTGTCCAAACAAGTGCATTAAGATAGGCCCCTATTGGCAAAGTCAAAGAGCTCTCACACATGGTGGTCTTTTTGTCTTCTCAAGAGGAACTTGTATAAACCCATGTACCAACATACTTGATGTAATCAAGGAAGGGTCTCCCCAAATTGTAAGCATTTAATTGTAGAGTCTTGTCAAGAAACTTCTTCCCACCTTTACAACTGAATGGCTGAATTTGAAAGAAGGTATCCAGCTTAATAGCTAAAATAATATTGTTTACAAAATAAGAGAGGAAAACACCTATTGATATATTTTGTTGGAAGTGTGCCATTGTGATCTGTAGAAAGCTTTAGAAGATGTGAGAGAAGGTGGTACAGGGATGTTGGGGATGGGATGGGGGAGGCAGGGCCATCAGGTGGGTGGTAGGAGTGACATGGGCTGTTGGGAGTTCTGTAATAAAACCTTCCCCCACTGTAGACCTGACATAGGATGAAAAGCTAAACCCTTCTCCACACTGGGAGTGTTTCCTTCTGCCTGCCCAGGGGCACCTGGGACTTAGGGTCAGCTTAATTCTGGCACTGTTCTCTCTTGTGATTTTAGAACATTTTCTCGCTTGGCACCAATGATGCACAGATGTTGTGATTAAAAGCTGCCTAGCCCAGTCATTGTCAAAAGGGGAGGTTCCTTTGTGTGACGAAATGTAGATATCAAATGATTGTGCAGCTTTAATAGACAGCTAAAGGCCCTGTTGCATTTGGAGGAATGGGACAAAACCAAAACCAAATGGAATTTTTTTCTTTTCCCACCCACCCTCTGTCCCCCAAAAGCAAAATATCTTTTGTTTTTCCAAAGTCATAAGAGGCACAAACAGGTAGCAAGAAGGCATCAGTGAAGCATCTCCCGCTGAGCACTCTCTTTGGCCCTGATGAGTGATCTTTCCGCTACTCAGGTGATGACAGTGGGTCCCCTCCGGCCAGTTCTCTCATGAATCTGGGATATTTTCAGTGCGATGGCTATGAGAGGGCTCAACACTGCCTGCAAAAGGAAAAGGAAAGTCTGTGAACAACTCAAGTCAGTTACATTTTGGGGCATCTGCTGGATTTCTATGATAAGCATCTGGACTTAGATTCCAATTCACTGTTTACAGGCAGAGTCTTCATGGGCAGGACATCTGTCCTCTCTCGACCTTTGCTTCCTCCTCCACCAATGGAAGTTGGAATGGGCGGGGCAGGAGAGTAGGGGGAGAAGGTGATCTCCAAAGTCTTAACCAGCTTCAAAAGAAATTTATTTATAATAGGAAAATGTACAGCCCAACTACCAAACATGAGAGCACTGTATGAAGACAGCATTGTGAATTAAGGGAGTTCAGAAAACTCCCAGTCTTCTGCTGCTACACCCTCATTCTCACTACACACACACACACACACACACACACACACACACACACACACGAGAATAAAAGCTCATTCTTCATCCTAGGGCCATGAATTTAAAGAACCTACAATCCTGATGTTTCTGAAATGACAGACCAATTCATTGGCCAATGTTGCAGAAATAACTGATCATGCCTTCCCATCACATAACACCGGGCTTATGAGGCACCTCAGTGGGTTCCCTGGAGGAGGTGGGCATGCTTTAGAAGCCTGAGGAATAGGTTCTTGGGAAGGCGAAGGACATGAGGAGGAGGAAGACTCATTTCTTTCTTATTGTTTCATGGGATTGAGGCATTGTTTTCTGAGGTGTGGAGCATGCAACACTCACGATTTTCAGTGGTGCGTGGATATGGTATTGCTAATAAACAGTGAGAAAATCAGTCTATTTTCCATTCCTCTTCAATTCTTCTGATTTCATCAAGGAAAAACTCTGTTTGCTGCCAACCAATCCTTCTGATTTCATCAAGGAAAAACTCTGTTTGCTGCCAACCTTTAACACTTTAACCAAGATAGTGCATGCCTCAGGCAAGAGTTACCCAGCTAGAAGGTAAAGTCACTGCATGTTTTTATTGAATTCATGTTCATGATGTGCTTATATTTATCAAGTGGGATTGTTTTTTCCATGTAGAGTACTTTTTATAATAAATAAGTAGATTGAGGTAAAAACAAAGTGAGTCAATTTAAAGACAAATATTGGCCATGCGTGGTGGCTCATGCCTATAATCCCAATACTTGGGAAGGCTGAGGTGGAGGATCACTTGAGCCAGGAGTTTAATACCAGCCTAAGCAACATAGACCCCATCTCTACAAAAAACAAAAATCACCTGAGTGCAGTGGTGTGTGCCTGTAGTCCTAGCTACTGGATAGGCTGAGGTAGGAAGATGGATTGAGCCCAGAAGTTCAAGATTACAATGAACTATGATTGTATAACTGCATTCCAACCTGGGTGACAAAGTGAGACTGTGCCTGTCTCTAAAAAGAAAAAATAAAAATAAAATAAAAAATAAAGACACATACTAATATAGAGATACTAATAGAAAAGAAGTTTGGGTAACACTACGATAAGGGAAGAAACAAAAATTCTGTAATTCAGGAAAATAAAGCTTGCATTTTGGGAGGGGAAAGGAATTCAGTTCCTTGTGGGCCCTAACCTATTCCCATGCATGAAGGGAGTACACGCATTCCAATCCACACAACAAGAACACAAGAAAATGCACAAGGTACAAGACAGCACAAGTAGTCCGTTGTGTCTTGAGTGGCATATAGATACAGAAGAATCCTGAGAGATGTGAGCCAGCCTTGTTGGGAGGGATCTAAATGCTAGGGTGAGGTGTAAGGATTTAATTCATTAGGCAAGGGGAGGCATTGAAGTGTTTTGGGTTGGAAGGTGACATCAGAGCTGTGCTTTGGAAATATTGATATGGCAGCAATTTATGGTTACAAGTATTAAATTATCTTACTCTATGAAGATGGCTAGATGGACAAGCTCACATAGACTCCTGGAAGCTGGAAGAAAAATGAAAATCTAGAACACAGGAAAGTGGCACTTTCCTCTGATTCCATGTTGATCATCTTGATTCGTAAAAACAGAAGGGATTCTTTTCCTCTTAATAGCCCAGTTGGTGCCCAGAAACATTTTATACTGGCACATTTTGCCAGGACATATCCCATGTGATGCCAAGATAGAGGGATCTCTATTCTTTAGGAGCAAAGTGCCCATTTTGTACAGAAATTCAATTTTTAGCTTTGTTCCTCTTCTTGTCTTCTCTTCCCTCTTTCCTGCTCCCCTTTTTTGGTTATGTAATTCTTCATTAACACCCATCAAAGAAGTTAAACTCAGACAGAAGGAGAGTGAAGTTAAACTTAATCACTTTAGCTGATGTTTTAGAGGCCAAATAAAGATAAACATATACTATCCTATTATTTTAAGAAAATGCAATGAAAATGAATTTGAAACTTACAGAACTAAAGGATTAAAACATATTCGGTTTTACATCACTGTAAATTTCAAGATTTTTTGACTCCACATCTTTAAGTGGTAGTACTTATTGGCAAAAGGGTGGGGAAGCAAGTTTTAACAAATACTGTAAACACCAGAGAAGTTCTCTTTACTGATCTCCACTTAACTCTACAAACTAACACATGCTTTTCACTTCAGTAAAACATCTTGACTCACATCCATAGCTCACTAGATGTCCGTGACCAATAGGTCACTCTCTAACACGCTCACCTACTCTTACCTTCAGCAGTTGCATTCTGTGTTTATCAGGAGTCAGTTAAGTTTGTTCCCAATACGTTAATGCCTATTGTACTAATTATTGAGACTATGCAATTTAATTATATGTAAACCAATGAAATGTGAATGCAAATAAGATGACTTTTTTTTTCTATGAAAATTAAGTTGAGTGTTTTGGAAAGAACAGATAATGGTGATTAGCTAATCCTGTCAAATTAGATGTGGGTGAGACACTACAAAATATTGGGGAGAAATTTTTAAGTTATAGAAGAATTAGTTTTTCAGATTGCTTCACAATTGTCATTAAGTTCCTATTGTAATGTAAAGGAATCAAAGACAGATGTTATAGATGATGAACTATGAGTGGGAATCTTTTGAAGAAAGAGGATTACAATGGTAAACAGTGTGCTCATATTAAAGAAAAGGTCTTGGACCAAAATCAAAACATTGGCAAATGCATGTACACTTATATGTTTTATGACAAAAATGTAACAGGATATCTGTGTGTATAGTGGACCTACTTAACTCTCTTTCTGGATTCATCAACCAAGCACTTGTCCCTTCTGTTCATGTCAGAGAAGAGGGCTTCTGTGGTACTTATGCAAGCTGAAGGGAAGAAGATGCCACATGAGGAAACCCCTGAACATGAGGATTCCCATCCTGAGCCAAGAGCCCTGGGCAAATCTGGCACAGATGCCATGGAGTCATCTGCCTTCAGGGAAATATGAGTGTTTGGGAAGAAGCACATCAAGGATAACTACCTCACTGATGTTCAGTCTTTTCAGCCATTTTCCAGGAACCACAGAACTTCTTTAGATTTTGTATGATCCTAGGAAGGCCTGGGAGGAAGTCCCTAAAAATACCCAAGATTGAATTTTTTGCCAGCTTTGTGGAAAGGAAACTTCAAGTTAAGCTCCCATTTTTAAGACTAATGAACTAATTTATTTTTTCTTCCCTGAGTGTATAAATTAAATAGTCATGTGTCACTTAATGATGGGGACACGTTCTGAGAAATGCATCGTTAGGCAATTTCATCCTTATGCAAACATTATAGAGTGTACTTACACAAACCTAGATGATATGTGTATTTTTATTTATATATTGTTTTTCATATGGGAAACTAAATGTCCCAGCACCATCGCTAAAGATCAATTATTTCCCCTACTTGCTTCACAATGTCAGTATCAAGTGCCATGTATCAGGTTTCTATACACGCTCCATTTCAATACTATGGGGCCACCATAGAATATGTGGTCTGTTGTTGACAGAGACATCACTACACCATGTATGATGTTATATATGTGCTAGAATGAGTGGCCACATCATGAGGGACAGCAGAAACTTTCTCTTATTCATTGCTAAGAAAAGTATCTACTGCTTACGAGATACTCAATACATCTTTGTGGAGTACATGAATGATATATTTGATGAAAAGATGATGAGGCAAATAGAGACTCCTGAGGGCATTCCTGGAGGACATTGTGTACATGTGGGAGGGTCAGCAGTACTGGGATTTTACTCATGTTTTTCTTTAGAAATCACACCTCTGATACATGTAAGCCCCAGACACTTCTCTCATATCATCAACCATGCCTCATACTGGGTGGGAGTTAATTTTCCTGAGGCAATTGGACAGGCCATTGGAATGAGGAGCAAAAAAAGGGGTTATGAACTGTGGATGTGAGTTTTCTAACATGGAGCTGGAAGCACAGAATTTCAAAAGCAGAGAGGAATGTGGATTGGTGTCGTTTGATTTCTTCATGGCACAGATGAGGACGCTAAAGCCCAGTGCGACACAGGATTGACCCACGGTCACACATCTGTTTGGTGGCTGAGCTGGGATAAAAACATAGAGTGGCCTCCTCTACTGCACTTTCCATCATACAGTTCTGCATATAAGACCTGAGAGTGACAAAGATAAAGAGAGAAAGACAATATGCACTGAATGGGGAGGAGCAGGGAAATCGTGGGATCGTCACCCTGTTGGACCAGATGAGTCCCACATCAGATGAGGAGCTGGGTAGGATTGACCAGTCTTCCTCCCTGACCAAAACCAGGCAGACAGTGGGAGAAGAGGTGTTCTCAGTTATGTGGGTTATGTGAATGTCCTGGAAACTCCAAAATGACCCTTTGTGAATAAAAGAAATAAATTAACAGAGACTTTAATAAATTATGTTAGAGTATAGCATTGTTTTTCTAATTCCAGTGTTTTTTAGAGTACCTAACATATTTTTTCTACAGTCAAGGGTAGGAAGCAGTGACTGCTTATCTTGCTCCAAACCAAGCAGGTCACGCATCCTTTCAAGATGGCATCTTCTGCCACCTTGCAAGGTTTTCTGGACGTTTGCTTTTGATTTTAATTGCACTACAATATTTATCTGGATTACTGAGTATTTTGGCATCCACACCCACTTAAATTTTGCACCCAGTTAACCTCACATTAATCGTAGCCCACATAAATCCTAGATTAGGTTTTAACTTGTTCATACTCCCCGGAAAGGCACAGAGAGTTTCTCTTTTTACTTTCTCTCCCATCTTCTGTTTTGCTTTATGTCATTGTTATAATCCACTTTCATGTAAATTAGATTCATTAAAAAAAAAGAAAAACCTAACAAACTGAACTTCTTACCCTGGGACAAGCAATAGACAGGAGGGATGTAAATGATCGGAATGTCACAAGACTCAAAGTAAATAGTTAACTGATTTTTTTGGAGGAAAACAATACCCTAACCAGAATCATAATCACTTATCAAGCAAGATTTGTCAGAATTTTTGGAGGGAACCTAGTGCTGGGCTGGTCTCTATGAGGAATGTGCATTTGTACAGTCAGGGAAGGAGTGGAGTCACGAGTGGAGAGTGAATAGGTGTGGATGACGATAATTACCATAGTTCATCTTTTGGGGCAGTCAGTACAAATCAGAGAATGCAGGTCATCCAACAACAGAAAACACTGACATTCTGGCATCCATAAAATAGAGATTTATAACAAATGCTACTTTCTCCTGATCCCTAGGATCAACTAACAACACTCCCACTTTGTTTAAAACCTGCTAAACCTGAATGCCAGGCTTTCTCTCTGGATTTTATGCAAATATTCATTTTCAGTCAATATGCTGTTTGCATAGTCTAAGGCAGTGGTTCTGGAACTTGAACATGCACCAGTATCCCCTGGTGGGTCTGTTAAAGTGCAAACCGCAGCACCCCTCGTCCTGAGTATCTGATTCAAGGGGTCTGGGTTGGGGCCCAAGGACTGACATTTCCAGCAGCTTCCCAGGATGCTGTTGGTCCAGGAGCCACATTCTGAGGACCACTGCTCTAAGGTATGCTAATTATTGTGCCTGTCAAATGCTTTGCTCCAGCCAAATCCCAGGCTGCACTGTTTGCATCACATGATTCCAACCCTTGGCTGCAGCTGATTGGACCAGAAGTGGCCATCTGATCTACAGGTAGCCAATCCAGAGGCTGGCTAGCAACCTACAATAGAGCCTGGGGCAAAAAGTTCACCTAGCCTAGCAGATTATTAGCCTCAGGGATTTGAACTGTAAGTAATGAAAGAACGGACAGTTAGTAGTGGGAACTAAAGCAGGAGGTTATAATTAATTAACCGGGAAGGCATAAGACTCCATGGTAACCCTGGATTATGAGAAAGCAGAGACTCTGAGAAAGATGACAAAAAATGATAAGAAAGCAGGGTGAAACCAGGAGAAGAATTAAAAAGAGCAGAAGGAAATAATAAACGAGTTGGTAGAGAGAAAACAATGGCATGATTCCCAGTGATCTCTAAAGACCCACTACCTCCCACTAGGAAGTCCTGAAGTGGTAACTGTACTCTAGGTCTAGTCTCTGAGATTTGGCCATGTGACAGACCCCACTCTTGGCTTTCTTGAGCTAACTTAGATCTTTTTGCATATTAAAATCAAAAATTTTAAACAAATTAAAATAAAACCACAATTAATAAGATAAACACCCGAAGTGTATTTCTCTTAGATTGTTTTGAGGTATCATCATGGTCCAGTTTTCTACCACCAACTAACCAAAAAGCTTTTTTTCTTATGAAACGTAACATCTTGCAAACCAAAATTAACTTCCTCGCCGTGCCAGTCCATGGTGCCACCTTCTCTTTCCTGCTAGGAGCACATCCCTCTGAGCTCTCCATCTGCTCAGCTAGAAGTATTCCTCGGTGGGTCCTTCTCCCTCTCCTGTACATCCAAGCAGTTGCCAAACCCTCTGATTCTATTTCTCCCCATCTACTTCCTCATTCTCATCCCCACTGTTTCCTTAACACAGTGCCCCACCATCTCCAGCTTGCATGAGTCTGCTGTCTGTTCTCAGTCTCATCAGAGAGAGCTTCTTTTCACAGGAGACTTGTTCACGTGAGCCCCTGATGTAAAAGGTTCAGATGGCTTCACCAAGGCTGTGGTCAGCCCCTCTCAGCCTGGCTGTCAGGCTCTTGACATTTAGATTTCACCCTCTGTTAGGCAGAATAATGGTCCCCTAAAGATATCAGGTCTACTTCCCCAACTCTATAAATATTACCTTATTTGGGGAAAAACAGGGGTTTTGCAGATGTGGTTAAGGAACTTGCAATGAGAACATTATCCTGGATTATTCTGGTGAGCCCTACAAGCAATTGAAATTATTCTTATAAGAGAGAGTCAGAGGGAGATCATATACACCCAGAGAGAGAAGACCACGTGAAGGCGCAGGCAGAGGCAGCAGTGATGTGGCCACAAACCGCCGACTGCCTGTAGCCCCCAGAAGCTGCAACAGGTAAGGGAGGCATCTCTCCTAGGGCCTCCAAAGGGAGTGTAGCCCTGCCCAGTCCTTGGTTTCACACTCCTGGCCTCCTGAGCATGACAGAACACCTTTCTGTTGTTTCCAACCACCCAGTCTGTGCAATCTGTTACAGCAGCCACAGGAAATGAGTACATCCTTCATCTCCGCTCCTCCTCCCCAATCCCCTTCCTGCTCCTTCTCCCATCTGCCCGCCCCCATTAAGCTGTGATCTCCCAGTCTGAAGCAGCCCCTGCTCCCACTTTCTCTCTTGTACTTTTTTATGCATTGTTCGAGTTTAGAATGATTTTAAAATCTCACCCTCCCTCAAGGCCTCCTGCATGAAATCTCTCTGAACACCCCTCCCCCACCCAAGTAGGACCTCTCCATTCCCTGGACCCCTCTCTACTAATTCCTGTTTTTTCTTTCTTTTTTTTTTTCTTGAATTATAGGAATTTGTTGGGGAGTTTTCTCTTCCTTCACCACACTTCAACTGAAGTCTAAGCTACTGGGAGGTAAAGTTTTCTTAAAAGTCTTTGTTTTCCTTCACAATACGTATCTTGCCCGAGGAGATGCTCAAAATAATCACTGGTGGGTTTGAAATATTCTGTCAAAAGTGAGCCATTAGGTGTTGAAGGCGCTGGGGTGATCTACTGAGAGACCACCTTGCTCTTTGTACTCCTTTCATCCAGAAGATTCATCCCGATTTACGAGGAAGAGATGAAGCTAGCCACCCATCCCCCATGTGCCTCCCCATCAATCTGACTGAGGGTCCGGGCCTTTGTGCTCCTCATTACCTGCCTGGGAAGGCTTAATAGGCACTTGGATGGTTCCAGCTGAGCCACTGAATGCTAATGTGAAGAAGGGGCTGGGGTGGTGGGTTAATAATTCCAGAGGTGAAAGAAAAAGAAAGCTGCCCAATCCAGGAATGTGGTGAAGGGAAAAGGATTGTGCATTCTGGAAATGGTGTGAACCATTTCCTTGGATGTAGTGCCGCCAAAAAGGAAAGGAGGCACTAGGAGGAGGATTGCCTGTGGGTAGTGGCAAGGACCACCAGGGAAAAAACTCTATGCCCATGCCCAAAGCAGCACAGCAGACAGGTGGGCGGGGGGTCAACAGTCAGAGGTGGCATGGCTGAGTAGCTAAGAACCCCATTGCAATGGCAACCACAGAGACCCACTCTCTTCCCCAGGGCAGCATGAGGCCTCCTGTGCCTTCCATCCCTCTGGACTGTCTTTGACGATCTGGAAAAGGGGAGGGAGCCCCAAATGATCACTACTGAGCTTCCTGTCTATTCAAATAGGGGGTGGTGAGCTAGAAATTGTTTGATTTGTACGATACAGAAATGTGACATCCCTCACATCCCAAAAGTCATGGAACAATTCCTACCTGTTACGATGATAAACCTGGAGTCACCCTCTGGCTTCATTTCCAATACAACTCAGTGTTGGAGACAGGTTCTGATTACATTGCCCTTCAAATCCTCAACATCCATGCAATGTAACAGAAAGAGCCAAGTACAAGGCTACGTTATAAGAACCCCTGCCCACCAGGATGCCAGGGAGGGGAGCGGGAATTCATCCCAAGCTCCTCTAGCCCAGCAGGAGTCCTGGCAAAGGTCTGCCTCTTCTGGGAGGCTGTCCCCCAGTCCCTTGTCCTGTGCTCACCTATGGGGGGGCACCTTTTCCTAATCTGCACAGAAGCACCCTAAATGCTATTTTACCCTAAAGGCTTAATGCTGTGTGTTTACAGTAGCCCAGGTTCTAGGTAACAAAGATGACTAGCTATTTTAAATCCATTTTGGAAGCCTACAGAATAGAAATTATCACTGAAAATGAAGTCAAAGACATTTTTGCTAATAAAATTAAATGAAAATACTAAACATTGCAGACATGTTGATCCTTATTATAATACATACAACCCCCATCCTAACTTTAATCCCCTTTTCATGTCATAAACCTACTTGTCTCTCTCGATCCCGAATGGACCTAAAATTAGCCAAATTAGACAATATGAAAAATGACTACAGATAAATCTGGATTTAGAGCCCAACCCTGAGAGAATCAATCTATCTTGTCAATTTCAGGAAAATAGCCCGTCTCAAAAGTTCTCTTCTGAGGAGGAAAAAAGCTATTCCAAGACAGAAATAGATGAAATACTCCCAAAGAGGCTCATCAAAGCGAAACTAAGCTAGCATTTTGGGAACGCAGTGACCTGCCTGACAGAAACCTGATAGACCAGGGAGGCTTGGCCTCCTTCTCCACCACTCTCCCCACGTTTGCAATTGATTTGGGACTTTAGGAGGTGAAGGCATTTAGAGTGCGAATCCAAAATAAAATAGAAGAGTAATGAGGCTGATTTTTTTGGAGACAGAGTCTCACTCTGTCACCCAGGCTGGAGTGCAGTGGCATGATCTTGGCTCACTGCAACCTCTGCCTCCTGGGTTCCAGCAATTCTACTGCCTCAGCCTCCTGAGTAGCTGGGATTATAGGTGCACACCACCACACCCAGCTAATTTTTGTATTTTTAGTAAAGACAGGATTTCTCCATGTGGGCCAGGCCGGCCTTGATCTCCAGACCTCAGGTGATCCACCTGTCTCGGCTTCCCAAAGTGCTGGGATTACAGGTGTGAGTCACAGTGCCAGGCCTGATATTTTTATTCAAATGTGAACTCTAATTGGCTCCATGCCCTGTGGGGATGGAGAAAGGGAGACAGCAAGAGCACTGGCCACTGTCTGTGGGAGCAGCTGAGAGGCTTTAGGCACCATCTCTGAGCCCTTTGTGCTGCTGAATACTACCAACCCACCTGCAAGAGTTGACAGTTTGAATTGTTAGGACTGTTTCCCTGGCCACGGTTTCCCTGTTCCTCTCTTCTTTCTTTCTATCCATCTCTCCCCTCACCTTCTGCCACCAAAACATTGAAAAGATGGGGAATTACTAATTGGTTCAGATCCCCATCCCTCCCTCTCATGTCTTCACATTTCTATTCATTGGGTATATCCACACTAAGCTTCCAGGTTTCTTTCAAATGGAATACACTTGCTAGTTTAAAGGGAAACTAGGATCTCCTCTGCCTTTACCAAATGGTTAGCAGAAATAAAACTTCAAGATTGAAACTAGAGGTTAAAAAAACCAAAGGGCCATTGCCTCTCCAGTTTGTTACTCAAAGGACTCTCTCCATTCTCCATTGTCCTCCCTTTGGTCAGTGTTCTCAGTCCTCATTGCCATTTTATATAGTTTGTGCCTTGGATTCTAAGTTTTGATTCTTTAGCAATTTTTTAATAGCTGGCACTGAGTACCCAAAATGTGCCAAGCACTATTCCAAAGTCATGCATTGAATTAATCTCTAAATAGTCTATGAGGTAGGTGGTATTATTCTCATTTTACAGATGAGGAAACCGAGGCTTGGAGGCATTACATCACTTGTGCAGTCACACGGCAAACAAGTGGCAAAGCTGAGCTCTGAACCCACTCAGTACTGTGATTTTAACCTCAAAGCTAGCCTGTATCTCACTACCCTAGATTGCCCTTATACTGAGGGAAATGTTTTCATTTTCTGAAAGTTTAAAAATATATTTGTCTTAATGCCAAAAGTTTCCCTGTTTCCAGGCACACTATTTGACAATTACCTTTTTAAGGATTGTGAAATATAACAATCACAGGGAAATGAAAAAAATTTAACGTACTCTAATTATATGTAAAACGGATGCTTGTCCTTCTGAAGACAAAGCCTATCTAAGTTCTAAATGGACCCATCAAGTCATTCTCCCTTGTTAGCATACTGTCAGCACATAGCGCCTAGTCCAGTCTTTTTCTTTAGCAACACCTTTTATGATATTAAAGGGCTTCCCTTTGATTCCCATTCACAGAATTTTTATTATGAAGAGATGATACATTTTATCAAATGCTTTTTTGTGTGTCAATTTTGTTTTCACTTTCGAATTCAGTTGCCCTTATAATACTCTGTATTCTTTCATTCCTCAGCATATAGGTAATTTTCATACGTGTCCTCTGTGGCATGAAAAGAATTTACACATTGAGTTGATGTTGCATGGTGTAGTATCTAGATATGTCTATTACATCAGGTGTGTTAACTAAGTCATTTAAATATGCTATGTTCTTACTAATTGCTGTCTACTTATTCTAATAATTACTGAGAGGGGTGTTAAAATACTCCAGGGCAATTGTGGATTTATTTTCTTCTTACATTTTCATCTCTCTCTCCCTCTTTTTCCTTTATAAATTTAAAATTGCTGTGTCTTCCTAGGAGATTTAACTCTTATCAGTTTGAAGAGTCTCTCTTTATCTTTAGCAATGCTTTTGACCTTAAAGTCTATTTTATCTGAAATAATAGAGCTAGTTTTTAGGTTATTATTTGTATATATCTTTTTCCATCTTTTAACTTTCAAATTTTCTGTATTTTTATATATAAGATACATCTTTTATAACGAGCCTATAGTTATCTTTTTTTTTTTTAAGAAAGGGTCTCACTCTGTCACTCAAGCTGGAGTGCGGTGGTATGATCATGGTTCATTGCATCGTCAATTTCCCAGGCTTGAGCAATCCTCTCACCTCAGCCTCCTAATTAGCTAGGACTACAAGTGCACACCATCACACTTGGCTAATTTTATATATTTACTTTTTGTAAAGAAAAGGTCTCCTTATGTTGCCCAGGCTGGTCTCAAACTCCTGGGCTTAAGCAATCCTACCACCTTGGCCTCTGAAAGTGCTAAGATTACAGGTATGAGCCACCATGACATTGTCTGTTTCCTACAGCAGTTAGTTCACTTATATTGAAAGTAATAACCAATAAATTCAAGTTTAAATTCACCATCTTATGTGCTTTTTACTTGACCTAGCTGTTTTTCTTTCTTGATTTTTTAAAGTTCCTATGTTTTCCTCTCTTAAGAAGTTATGTAATTTTCTTCTATTTTTTTTTAATGGTTACCTAGAAACCACAACATGAATCCTTGACCTATCAAAGTCTAATATTTATCTATACCTTTATTTTCTTCCAATATATTCAAAGACCTTACTTTAACTGCAATTATTCTCATGGTGTTTAGTTATTGTGGTTGTATAATTTAATTCTCCATCATATTAATATACATATTTCAGCACAAGACATTATTATTAATGTTTTATACAGACAATGTTCATTTATACCAACTCCTATTTTTAACATTTCTTTTATTCCCTGCTGCATTTTATTCCAAATATTCATCTGGGATAATTTTCCTTCTTCCTGAAGAATATCCTTGAGAATTTCTTTTTGTGTAGATATTCTCTCAGCGTTTTTCTGAAGATGTCTTTATTTTGCTTTCATTTTAGAAGGAAAGTTTCACTAGATTAAGAATTCTAAGCTGTCAGTCTCCTTATTTTTAGTGTTGATATAGAAAAATTAGTTGTCAAACTATTGCTTCTTTGCCTTTGATTTTCAGCAATTTTAGCCTGATGTGTCTAGATGTGAATTTATTTTTATATATCCTGCTTAGCTTTCTAGAACCAGTGGACTGACCTCCTTCTTGGTTCTGGGAAATCTTCACCTATCATTTTTTCCAGTGTTGCCTGTATCCAAGTCTCTCTCTCCTCTTTGGAGACTCCAACTAAATTATGTTAGCACTTCTCACTGTATCCTGTGTGTCTCTTACCCTCTATTCTGTATTTTTCTGAATATGATCTTTCATTGTCTAAAGGCAGCAATCTTATATTTGTTCTGCAAATCATAAGGACTGAACTGAAAAATCAGATGCATAGTCCCTTCTGAAATATTTTAAGTTCACTTATATTCTTCAGCTGCTGTTAAATCCATTTATGTTCTTAACTTTGGTTATCTTTCTCAGCTCTTTAATTTCAACATCTTGATATCTTTTTACAGTTTTCAGTTATTTGTTGATGTTTTTACGTTCAGTGCGTTATTTCCATGAACATAGTGAAAACAACTATTTTACAGTGTGTATTGAATAAATTCCAGTATCTATAGGTCTTTTTCTGTGGTATGTTGTTTCTGTTGATTCTGGTACATGTTGCTTTGTGTATCCAAGTGCTTTATAATCTTTTACTGTTTGGTGCCCATTTTGTTTGAAAAATTACTTATAGAAATAACTGGAGACCTAGAATATTGTTTGTTTCCTTAATTTCATTTCATGAGACTCCCGAGGGAGCCAGAATATCAGAGCCATGGATTTATACTCCTCTGGAGTACAGTCTGTATACCACTTTTGGAATGGTCTTCTTTAAGTTTACAACCGAGAGCAGGGGTTGTTATCCCAGGATCTCTGCCTTTGGTGTGTACTTAACTAACCACATGAAAATGCCACACAGGTCTGCCTTTTTGCTGCCTCTTTGGTTAGTCTCCTGGGTAGCAGAGGCAGACTGTAATAGACCAGTCCTCCTCTACCTGGACCTGATGCCTGTCACCTTTACCTTGTGCCAGTCATCAAAAGCACCTCTTCTTTAGTACCTCTCCTAGATAGACAAATTCCCTAGGACAGAAAGAGCTTTGGCTCATTTCCCTGAGTGCCAACCCTCTTCCTGTTCTTGTTACTGTTTTATTAGGTCATTGGTCAATCATGCTTTTAATAAGATGCTTTAATGTATTTCTTTGAGCTCTTTTCAGAGGGAAGGTTAGTTTGAATCACCTAATCCACCACTACTAAAAGTTAGAAGTCCTTCATATGGAAATTGTGTTGTTTTGTAATCATTTTCCTGCCAATATTTAAAAATCAAATTTCATTTGAAAATCCAGATATCTTGCTTCTTTTAAAATCAGAAAACCTGGCAACCTTGAGCTCACATATTAACAAAGCAATAATTAAAGACAGCTGAGCATCACCAGCGTGCCCACCATGCTCTATTGTCTTAAAATGGCTCCAATCTAGGACTTACTGCCTGTGTTGGTGGGCGACTGAATTTGCTACCACTGAACAAGCAATAGTGGACTAGAGGCAGTGAAATAATTTTAACATTAGTAAGTATAAATTTTACCTGGATAGTTACATATCCAGGAATCTGGGGCATTCTAATTTAAATTTTCTCTTTTTCTGAAGTAGAGATTTTTGTATTATGAGGGCCTTGAAGACTACTGTGGAGGGCTGGCAGATTTGCATAAGGAGCCCAGCAACCATTTGGGGAGAAAAAGTACTGCAGTCCTCCACGTCCCCTATTATGCCTATGCCCTGAGATGCAAACTCTCAGCATGGACTGAACTGCTCATGACTACAACAGAGAACTAGGCCAGGCACGGTGGCTCATGCCTGTAATCCCAGCACTTTGGGAGGCCGAGTGGGGTGGATCACCTGAAGTCGGGAATTCGAGGCCAGCCTGACCAACATGGATAAACTCCGTCTCTACCAAAAAAAAAAAAAAAAAAATTAGCCTGGCGTGGTGGTGCATGCCTATAGTCCCAGCTACTCGGGAAGCTGAGGTAGGAGAATCGTTTGTATCTGGGAGGCGGAGGTTGCAGTGAGCCAAGATTGCACCACTGCACTCCAGCCTGGGCAACAAGAGCGAAATCCCATCTTAAAAACACAACACAACACAACACAATACACACACACACAACTATATAAACACAAAATCCAGGAACTGTCTCCACTCAACCCAGCCCTCCTAGGAGCACACCAGAGCTGGCAAAGCAGCTGTGCGAAGACATCACCAAAGCAAAGAGGCTGAGACTCCAGGCCCACTTTGGCAAGGAGAACTCCTGGCTGAGTGGAGCCCTGAGAGTGTGTGCTCTCTCCCCTCCCATGTTGAGGGGTTGCCAAGGCCCAGGCAGGGTCCTTCAGTGGCCGGATGGTGGAGGCTCACCCCACTACCTCCTTTCAGACCTACCCATGGTGAGGTTCACCCCAGGGTGGTGATGCTGCTTCTCTGGGAGAGGAGTTCACAGTCTCTCTGTACTTCCCACCACTGCCACCCCACAGCCTACTTGAGGTAACTAGTTACAAAGTAGCACAGTGGCATTCTCCAGCTTCCAGAGGGTACAGCCTTATAAGAAAGGACTAGCCCTTGGGAAAGGATTTGAGGACATAAAAGGGAATAGGAGGACTGAAAGAGAGACCACACTTCCTACTAGTCTGGAATTGTGGGGCTTGAGGACCGCCTCTGACAACATTCTTAGAGGACGGATTAAGGTGCATTAACTGTGCCAGATTGAAGATGGGAACGCTGGTCTACTCCAATTTACTTTTCATAGGTGGGTGAGCACCCCATATTTTTTGAAGGCACATAATAAGGACCTTAGTTAAGGTCTTGGACTCTGAGGCCCAAATGTAGGTTCAAATACCAGTGACGCCGTTTAGAAACAGTAGATTGTTCAAATTCTCAGGGCCAAAGTTTTCTTATTTGTAAAACATGGATGGATAGCATGACTACCTATAGCATTGGATTGTGGTGAGAATGAGATATAACACACACAAAACACATAGCATTCTGCCTAGCCCCCATACAGGGCGAGCACTGATATGTCCTGATGAACACTATTATTATTACCACTATCATCATCGAAGCCATAAGCCTGACTTGCTATTAATAAAAAAGAAGGCTACAAGTGAGTGGACCTGCATACCAGTCCCAATGAGCTGACCTTTGGTAGATAGTCAACAACCCTTCTAGCTTATGTTTATTTGCCCATAAAATAAAGTTCATGTTATCTTTTTGATAAAAGATAAAAAGAGATTAAGAATGTTGAGGTGTTCCCAGCTCTTGGAGTGAGAAAGCCACTCAACTCAGAGGCAACATCTCTCTGTGTCAGCGAGAGGGTCAGTGACACACCCAGTGGAGGAAAGCTTGCCTGCATTTTTGTGTGCACCATGCCCTATATATCGAGCCAGAGAGAATACAATCAGATTGCAGTTGCATAAGACAATGTTGACAAGAGAAGGAACGGACATCACAGCTTTTGAAACACATTCCTTAAGGGTGTATCAGATTCTAAAGAAGTTAGCAAAGACTTCCACATTGAGCAAAGCAGAGTGGCAGAGTTGAGGTGAGTAGCAGAAGCAAACTAGAAGAGAACTTCTGCTACGAGGGCCACCTGAGTCTTATGGAGGAGGCAGTAGTGGGACAGTCATTAACACCAGGCACTAAAAACATGGAAATGAGCCCTGTAAACGAGGAGAGACTCTTCCCCACAATAGAAAGACTATTAGTGAAATTAATGGATGGTTAATGCACACTTTATGAATGCAATTTTGACAAAGGAACATGCTCTTTTATGGCCTTTGCCTTTAGACTCTGCTGCCATTTAACCTAACATATTTAAAGTGTTTTAAATAATTGACCTTTTCCTAGTAATTGAAGTTGTGCTAGACTGTCTACCCACAATTTCAGCAAGGCTTTGTGCCTTGGCAAAATCAAATTAGAACTTTCTTTAATTCATCCACGTTTATTTTGAATCTCTCAGCTCAACTAGTATAATTGTGTGAAGAAAACAGTCTAACACTGCTGAGTTGATATTGAGGAAGGGTTTCTACGGAGATGCAAATTGAAACTGATTTTCTTGTTTCTTTTTTTGTTAATTGACCTGAGAAGCAGGAACAAGTCTTTAAGGATCTTGGCACATTTGTCTGGGTTATTTTCTGCATGTTTTATGATTTTCCTAAATGAGGAAGAAATAGAGGCCAGGCACCCCTATAAATGCATCCTATTTGGTTTGGCCTTAGAGGGTTTATCTGGTCTGGAGACAATGTCAAGCCTGCTAAGCAGAGGTGGAAATAAGGATCCCAAAGGTCATCCATCACAGGACTTCTCACACTTTTATTTTTCTCCGTTTTTTTTTTTTTTTTTTTTTTTGAGACGGAGTCTCACTCTGTCACCCAAGTTGGAGTGCAGTGGTGCAATGTTGGTTCACCGTAACCTCCGCTGCCTCCCAGGTTCAAGCAATTCTCCTGCCTCAGCCTTCTAAGTAGCTGGGATTACAGGCACCTGCCACCATGCCTGGCTAATTTGTATATTTTTAGTAGAGAAGGGGTTTCACCATGTTGGCCAGGCTGTTCTCGAACTCTTGACCTCAGGTGATTCACCCACCTCAGCCTCCCAAAGTGCTGGGATTGGAGGTATAAGCCACCGCAGCCAGCATCCGTTTTCTTTTTTTAGAGACAGGGCCTCCTTCAGTTGCCCATGCTGGTCTTCAACTCCTAAGCACAAGGGATCCTCCCCACCTCAGCCCCCTGAGTAGATGGCACTCTGTAGGCTAATGCCGCCACGCCCAGCGTTAGGACTTCTCAAACTTCAATGTGCACATGAACCACCTGAGGAGCTTGTTAAAATGCAGGATCTGAATAAGTAGATCTGGGCTGGGGCCAGAGATTCTGCATTTCTAAGCAGCAACCAGGTGATGTGGATGGTCCAAGAACGACCCTTAGTGTAGCAAAAGTATAAAGCACTGTTAATAACAGGGTAAACGTACTTTCTTTTAAACTTTTTATCGACTCTTATCCATTAAAAGGAAAGCAAATTCATAATGACTGTAAATTCTGGAAAACATGGGTTGATATGAGTCAGAGTCAGCGGCTTGATTCAACAATATAGAAACACTTACATGGTCAAAGACAGTGTAAAATGTAAAACTGGGAAATCTTAGTATATCATCAAAGTCTCTTAGCTTTTGTTAGACACCACACCGACTATCCTGACTGTAATTCCCAAGAATATAATTAAAAGCAAAGAAACAGAACAAAAACAACACAATTGCTACTTCCTAGGGAAATGGGGTGAGATTCCTTGGAGACTGGGTTTGAGGATCATTGTTAATGTGACTGAAATGCACTAGTACATTGTTAACAGCTCCCAGAAGCCCCATTCACACGGGCATGCAATGTCACAGCACTCCCTGGCTTGGGGTGACTACTGAAATGTCACGTGTTTGCTTCCCATTCTTTGTAAGAATTCACCAGGGCTCATATTCATACTTTCTTTCTTCATCCCATTTATCCATTAACGTTTTCCCCTTTTCTTCTGACATAGTGCTGCTCTTCTGAAAATCATGTGTAAGCAATTGCTTTAAAAAGAAAAACGAAGAACCCTTTTGACAAGAAACAAAAGACCTGAAAAAGGAATTTGATTTCACAAATACAATCGTTTCCCTTTCATGTTTGGCTGCAATCAAAAGCTATGGAGTTCAATCTCAGAAGCCTAATGCTGGAGATTTCCAGAGAGATTTGATATTTTTTCCCCTAAAACTTTACAATTCATCTATATATACAAATATACACAAATACAAATGTAATTTTAAATTTTACAGTGTGGATGGTTTAGACAAACTCATGTTGATGCATGCTGTATTGAATGTAATCAGAAATTGTGAATAATGTGTCATATTCAGAAACCTATAAGGCAAGGGTCAACAAATTATAGTCCTTAGGCCAAACCCAGGCCACCACCTGGTTTTGGTGCAGCCATAAAAATGGTTTTTATGATTAATGGTTGGGGGAAAAAATAAGATTTTGTGACATGTTAAAATTATCTTAAGTCAATTACAGTGCCTATAGTTTTATTGGAATATAGCTTCACTAATGCATTTATGTATTACCTGTGACTGCTTTTGTGCAACAGTGGCAGTTGAGAAGTTGTAATTTGTCTTCCATAAGTGCATATGTTGAGGTCCTAATTGCTAATAGCTCAGAAAGTGACATTATTTTAAGATGGGGCCTTTACAGAGGTACTCATGTTAAAATGAGATCATTAGGGTGGGCTGTAATCCAACATAACAGGCGTTCTTATTAAAAGGGGAAATTTGGACCCAGAGACACACCAGAAGGAAGATGATGTGAAGAGACACAGGGAAAAGACAGCCATCTATAAGCCAAAAAGAGAGGCCTGGAACAGATCAACAGCTCCTTCCCTCACAGCCCTCAGAGGGAACCAGCTCTGTCAACACACTCACCTCAGACTTCTAACCTCCAGGGTGAGAAACAAGTTCTTGTTTTGTAAGCCACCCAGTTTGTGGTACTTTGTTACATCAGCCCTAGCAAACTAATACAGCTAGCAAAGCCTAAACTATTTACTCTCTGGGACTATTCAGAAAAAAACTTGACTCCTGCTCCAAGGAACCAGTTTTTCTGTTTAACCCCTTGAAGCCAGAGGGCACATGCCTCCTGCCTAGTCAAGAAACTTCAGGGGTCCTTTCTTCAATGAACTTGCCTTTCATCACACACCCACTGCAGTGTTCAAGCCCTTTCTCTCTGGTAAAAGAGCTTGGAACAACCAATGGATTGCACATTATTTGGATGAAATGAAATCATTGAACAACCCCTGCTTACTACCTCTTACTCCAAGCCAGGAAGGTAGTGAATTTGTTCCATGAATGGAGAGACAAGTAGAGAAACTCCACTTCATCCTTGAACCTTCTGACAAAGCATGGTACATCTAAAATGCCATGTCATGAGAGCCCTGGGAGCTCTCAGAGAAGACCTAGGTTTTTAGAAGCTGTCAGTTGTCTTGGGACATTTCTCATGGATCCAGTTTGCTCTCTGAGATGGTAATTTGGAGGGAAAAGGACAAGTCAATTGCAGTATAAAACAAATTGCTAAGTAATCTGGGAATCTTTTATCCTCGTGTGATAAGAAAACCAGTCAACACCATTATTAATAAAAATAATGGTGGTGAAACCCCTTCTCTACTAAAAATACAAAAATTAGCCAGGCATGGTGACACATGCCTGTAGTCCTAGCTACTCAGGAGGCTGAGGCAGGAGAATTGTTTGAACCTGGGAGGTGGAGGTTGCAGTGAGCTAAGACTGCACCACTGCACTCCAGCCTGGGACAGAGTGAGACTCCATATGAAAAAAAAAAAAAAAAGGCAGAAACAATAACATTAATGACAATAAACATTTATTGAACATTTATTCACATGTCAGGTATAAACCAAAAATATAATTCTAAGCCCCAAACTGACTAAATGGACATCTCCCTGCCCCCCATTATTGGCCAAAAGGATCCCGAAAACTAGTCCAGGCCGTGACAGGAAAAGGGGATAACATATGCCTCAATATATCCTCCTCTCTGGAGCTTAGGTGTTGACAGTTAGAGATTCTAGGACTGACAGAACAGACTCTTTGCAGCAATAAGATACCAAATTCCAACCTGACCCTGATACAGCATCAGATGACAGATAACAGACACTGAAGGAAATCAAAGCATTTTACCCCAAAATATATTTCTTGGACATAATTTGGGATGGCTCTACAAAGCCATCTTTTGTGGGGGAAATCTGCCTTCTGTAGAGAATCCCTGTCCCTTGCTAGATCTTTTCTGGAGAGTCTGACACCCTTTGAGGTCTAATAAGAGATATTGACCATCTATTCTCTCTGAAGCCTGCTACTTAGAGGCTTCATCTACATAACAAGAACCTCAGCTTCCACAACTTTATCTTAACTCAAACATTTGTTTATACTGACTTTACCTCTTCTGACAAAGCTTAACTTTTTCAACCAATTGCCAATCAGAAAATCTTTGAATCCACCTATGACCTGAAAGCCTCTCCTTCTTTGACATGTCCTGCTTTTCTGGGCCAAGCCAATGTATACTTTACATGTGTTGCTTGTGTCTTTGCCTGTAACTTCTATCTCCCTAAAATGTATGAAACCAAGTATAAGCCAACCACCTTGGGCACATGTTCTCAGGACCTCCTGAGGCTGTGTCACAGGCCATGACCTTTAACCCTGGCAAAATAAAACTCTAAAATGATTAAGGCTCATCTTGGTTGTTTTCTTTGATTTACACAGGCATTGTGCAAAACTCTTTACATATATGAATTACCTGATTTAATCATTACAGCAATATAAAATAAGAAGTATATCTATCTCAATTTGACTGATGGAGAAATTAAGTTGCCCAAGATCACAAAACTGGAAAATGGCAGAACTAGGACTCAAAACAAAAATAGCTGATTTCAAAGCCCAATGTTTGTATCAGAGGCCATCCAGCCTTGATGGTATGCGAAAAAACCAAAATCTTCTTGGGGTGCTGCCTAACAATTTTAGCCACCTGAGAAAGTGACAGTGGTTTTGTCTTTTCCTCTGGCTGTTAAGCTGGTGTTTTCATTCTAATGCTTTGACATCTTAGGGCCTGGCTGACTCTGGAAGGTTTTGTTCTTCCCAGAGTTAGCTAATTCTTAGAGACAGCAAACAGCACACCCTGGAGCTTACCTTTCAGATGCAAACCAGACACTTCCTTTCTCAGCCCACACAGGGCTCTCAAATTGGGCCACTATTTCTCTGCCCTAACCACCCCAAGGCTAGGTACCAGGCAATTAGGGACAGTCCCTATGCCCCAGAGCCTGCTGAAATTATTCAAACAAGCTAATCCTAAACCTGCTCACCATGCTTTACCTTGCCTTTCCCACAGAATCCCCAAAAAGGCTTCACCCACATTTTCCCTTTGCTCATTCTGCCTCCTGTCTGACCCTGGCGCTTACCTGTGTGATCCTGTGTGGCGTGTTGTGCCCCCTCCTCTTGGGAACTGTGAGTAACAAACTATCAGTCATCTCAACATCTGTGGGCCTCCCCATACCTGAATAATAATGAAGTCTACATTTTAAGCCACTCTCTCAGCCTCATCCACCTTCCATCTCATATCATGACGGTATAGTACACAGGCCCAGCCTGCCAAAATATGCCTCATGTGATGATTTGTACCAACAAAAATGCTCAAAAATAAAACCAAAAACACAAACACGACGCCAAAATTGTACAAACCTCTAACGGCTTTCCCTCCTGCCCAAGGCTTAAGCATTCTGGCATTGAGATGCTCCTCCCTGGAGTTTGTCAGGCCTGCCAGCATTCCTGGGAGTCAGAAACAAGGGATGGGAAACTCCCTCACCTGCATCTGGAACAGGAATTCTCATTCTGGGATTAGGGCATCGAACTTAAAATCAGCCAAGAGTAGACAGGAGAGCAAAAACAGCCACATTCTCCCCTTGACAGCTCAGATCCTGTATTCTGCATGTGAATGAAGCATGACTGTGGTGGGAAGCCCAGGCAAAGCTGCCTCCAGATGCTGGCTAATTGCACACACTAGTCCAGAGCTTCCTTCTGAAGGCCACAGCCAACCTCCAAGTTCACTGTCAGTCCCCATTTGTTAAGATACACTCTTATTTATTATATAAGCAAAGCAAATGATTTACTGTACACCAAGGAAGGACACCACTTCAAAGAAAACCGGAATCACCACCAGTTCATGAGACCTGGGTAGCTTTCTCCTGAAAGGCACGGAAACGTGATTGTGCTGTGCATCTGGGCTGGAACAAAAAGGCTGCTGGGAAAGGCAGATTGTGCTGGACACAGCTTGTCAAACCCATTCATCTGGCAAGAGAAGTGATGACCAGTGACCTCTGGACTTGTGTGACTGTTGCAAATTCATTCATGCTCCTTTTTCAGGCTGAGTAAACAAGATCCAGCAAGACTCAGTGATTTGTGGATATAAACATCGCTGGGTTAACCAATAGCTGGTTAAGCATGTGCTTTAGACATGGTAAAACCGGCACCAAAACAAAAGACGTTTTGGTAAGAAGCTGATATTTAATATTTTAGAAATTAGAATAGCATCATAAGGAAAAAATCAAAATGTTTTTAGGTTTCCTTATATTTATTTTTAAAGCTAATTTTGTTTTTTATTTTAAACGACATGCAAGAAAGTAGGGAGGAGATACAATTTTTTTTTTAAGAGTTCAGGCTTTCTCAACTGTAATCCAAACTTGACCCAAAGCCAGGATCAAGGCATGCCTTTTGGTTCTTTAGTGTTCTGTTCTTAAGACCACTGGTTCTCGGGATAAGCTGGCGATGCTGATATTCTTGCAAGATTTGGAATTAAGGGCCTCTTTTGTATATATTGCCATGAAGGGACGTGTGAGATGGGCTCTGTCTTTGGGATTAACATGAGTGGTTCATGGTGGCAGTCCGTAGTTTCCCACAAGTCCCAGACTGTGTGTAGTGTGGATACACAGGGCTTCGCATACTCAGTACCTTGAAAGGAGATCTGATCATAATGTTTGGCCAAGAAAAAGGCTTATAGTCATAAAAACTCTAAAAAATCCTGGTCTACGATAGACACTAGGCCCTGGCGGAATCTCCCAGATTCCTAACCAAGGGAGTTTTTCACATGCCATCAGATGACCAACCCTCCCAGGGGTGTTCTCAGCTCCAGGGAAAACAATATGTAGTAATGGCAGAGTATGAGTCCAGATTTCAATATCTAAGGGAGGAAAAGAAGGACTGTTTGCCCCGGTGTTTTGTTTGCCTTTTCAGAAAGTACTCATCTAAGTAGAAATAGAAAAAAACCTATACATCTTTGCATCTTTCCAAGTTTAATTCCCCTCCAAGAGCCAGTTATGAAAACACAGCCATATTAAATTCCTTTCTACACCGCTAGAGGGAAATCTAACCCACCTGACCAGAACTTGTTTCTTCTTTAAAAAAAAAAAAATTATAATTACAGAACTAAAATTTTAAGACTGACACTTACTTTGAGACATTATCCTGCTCAATACTTTCTACTCTTGCCCCTGTTTTAAAATTATTTGAATACATGTAGGCAAAGAGACTTAGAAAAGCACAAACCAGCCATCCTAATTGGGCAGGAGGCTTGACAGTTGAGAAATTGTTCTAACAGTCAACCTGAATCTCTTCCAGTTCAGCTTGAGTTTATTTCCTCAAATTACATATTCATTAGTTATGGAGAACAGCTGGTCCTCTTTCCCCGCCTCACATTATTCCTTAAATTCCTGAAGACCTCCAAGTCACGCCTCTCGTCTAAGCGGAAAGAGCCAGCTCCTTAACTTGGTCCTAGAGGTTAGAGCCCAACTCTTCACCAAGTGTTTCTCTTCTAAACTCTCTCTTCAACACTTTGCCCTCCCCCATAGCTCCAAAGTGCAGCAATACCGACCAAATTCTGAGGAGAAAAATAAAATGAGGTATTTCCTCATGTTTTCCCTCATACATATGGCTATTAATATATCCTTGCTCAGGTTTTCTTCTTAAATAACAATGTTTTTATTTATTTTTAAAGCTGAATTTGTTTTCATTTTTAACTACATATGGGAAAGTAAGGAGAGGAGATATAATTTTTTTTCAGGGTTTGGGGGGCTATAAACTGTAATCCAAAGTTGACCCAAAACCAGGACCGAGGCACAACTTTTAGCTCTTTAAATCACATATACCTGGTATGGTCCCAAAATCATGCTCTCATACACACATGCATGTACACACATATACATATACAAAAATCTTTATCTTGTCGTGAAAGTACATGGCTAAGTGAATGAGGATTTGTGTCACTTCTGAACTCCATTCTGTTTCTCTTTCACATCATGTGTATTATATTCATTTCTAATTTATTCTCCAAGTTTTTGACTACTCACTCTAGATCCCCTATGAACTAGAAAAGATATCCAATATTTATTTAGAATATTATTTCCACAATGTTTCTAAATCCTATTCATTGCTAATTCAAAATTAGTACAGAAAACTGGTTGTTTTTAAGGCACTGTTCACTTTTATAACTGTTGTTAAAGGAAAAACCTTAAACAAATTTAAGAGTTTAACTGAGCAAAGAACGATTCTTGAATCAGGCAGCCTTCAGAACCAGATAGGTTCAGAGCAACTTGGAGCTGCCACGAGGTCAGATAACATTTATGAACAGAAAGAGAAAAGTGAAGTACTGAAAGCAGAAGTGAGGTCCAGAAACAGCTGGATTGGTTACAGCTCAGTTTTCGCCTTATTTGAACACATTCTGAAAAAGTGGCTGCCTGTAATTGGCTGAAACTCAGCCGCTGTGATTGGCTGGGACTCAGCTACTTGTCACAAGAGTAGGTTATAGTCTGTTCAGTCTGTTTACACATCCAGTTAGGTCATAGTTCACTATGCATGGAAAAACCTTTAGGCCGAACTTAAATTATGTAAGGAGGCAGCTTTAGGCTAAATTTCTCTTAACAGTGTGGAATAATAAACACATTTGGTGTTTGTCCTCAATTTCTGGCACAGAGCTCCTAAAACTCTTGGAACTTCCTGAATGATAGGAGTGTCCTTTGTTATTTCAGCCACAGCAGACTTTATGCTAATGAGGGACTCTTGGTGAGCCCCAACATAGTTTCAGGTGGAGGGCTGGCTGCCAGAGGAACCAAACAGGTGGCTACAGGGCTGTAACGTTCAGCCCCACCCCGTGACCTACAGGGAGGGGAGCAGGGCTGGAGACCAAATTCAACCATCAAGGGTCAATGATTTAATCAACCGTAATTACCTAGTGAAACCTCCATAAGAACCCTTCAACAGGGTTTGAAGAGCTTCCAGGCTGGTGAACACATCAAGGTGCTGGAGGGTGTCTTACTCAGAGAGGGCATGGAAGGAAGCTCCACACTCCTTCTCCACACCTGGTCCTATGCATTTCTTCCATTTGACTGTCCTGGGTTCTAGCCTTTATAATGAACCAGTAATGCTAAGCGAAGCACTTTCCTGAGGTCAGTGGGTCATTCTAGTGAATTATTAAATCTGAAGGGGGGTTGTAGAAAACTCTAAATTTGTAGTTGGCAAGGCAAAAACGTGGGTAGCCTGTGCACCCTATTTGCAGCTGGCATTCCTACTAGGAGCAATCTTGTGAAACTGAGCCCTTAACCTGTAGGGTCTGGGCTAAATCCAGATAACATCAGAACTGACTTGAATTGTTGCACCCAGTTGGTGTCAGAGAATCATAGAATTGATTGATATGAGGAAAAAGCCTCTCAATAACACTGAACTGAGGCTCCAGAGGTAGCCTTGGACTCAAGCACAAGTAAAAAGAAATTCTCTTCTGGGCCTACAACGTTAACATGGGCAACATGGATTTTGTTATAAGAAAGACTTAGTTTGAACCTCCAGTCCAGAAACTACCCACTCCATGAATCTGAATTGCTCCCTGACTCAGTTTCCTTTCCTGCAAAAGCAGGATAATTCTGCCATGGGGCTACTGGAACGATGAATAAGATAAAGGATGTTTCTAGAATGGAGCCTGCATATTGCAGGGACCTTAAAAATGGCATTTATTTTATTCAAAACCTCAGTCATAGGAGGAAACCCGATGATAGCACAAACATTCATCCTGAATAAAGAATATTTCAGCTTCTTGTGTGATATAATTGGGCTGAGATATTCCAAAGTAATTAATGGTCAATATTGCAATAATTTGGCAAAACTACATTGGGCATTTACCACATACCAGGTGCACTAGGGCTACAGGGAACTAATCTGACAAAGTCCCAGCCTCCTGGTGCTTCCATTCAACTGGGTGGAAACAGACAATAAAAT
Organism: Papio anubis; assembly: GCF_008728515.1. NCBI lineage: Eukaryota > Metazoa > Chordata > Mammalia > Primates > Cercopithecidae > Papio > Papio anubis. The sequence goes on from NC_044988.1 coordinate 28,863,525, forward strand.
AGAATAAACAAATATATATAGATAAATATATATACATATATGTAAGATGAGGATAAACGCCATGGAGAAAGCAAAGCAGGGTAGGGAGGTAAGAAGTACCTGCATGTGAGGGCTATTTTATATCAGGTGGCCAGGGACGCCCTTACCAAGAAGTAAGGAGACAAGCCATGCAGATGTCAGAAGGAAAAGCATTTCAGGCAGAGGGAACAGCCATCATAAATAACACAAGGCAGAGCGTTCTCATCGTGTTCACCAAACAGCAGTTGGAGTGGAGAGAGAAGCGGGAAAAGAGATAGGAAATGAGGTCAGAGGGAGAAGGGGGCCATTTCCAGTATGTCGTTCAAGATCATGGTAAGGGTTTGGGCTCTTCTCTGAATGAGGTGGAGGGGAGGATTTTAGCAGAGCTATGAGGTGGTCTAACATGTTTCAGGAGAATCACTCTGATTGCTATGCTGAGAACAGGGTGGGTAGAGAATGGGCAAGTGTGGAGGGAAGGAGACCAGTTAGGAGACTATGTACTGCGCTAGAGAGAACAGTGCTTGGCCCTGGGTGGAAATGGTGGAGGTGGTAAGATGGGGTCAGATTCTGGGTGTGTTTTGATAGGATTTACTCTTGAATGAGAAGGACTGAGGCATGAAAGAGAGGAAAGAAGAAGTCAAGGCTGAATCCTAGGGTTTTTTGGCTTAACCATTTGGAAGAATGGAACTGCCATTTACTGAGATGGAGAAGAATGAAATAAGCAGGATGCTGGAGTTTGTTTTGGAGGCATGCACAGGAGGCTGGTGGGAATTCAGTGTTGCACATGTCAAGTTGGTGATGTCTATAAGACATTCAAGTGGAATCCAATAAGCAACATAAATAGAAGTCCAGGAGACAGAGATCAATGTGTGGAACGGTATTAAAAACAGGTGCCGCTCATTCTACAGTTTTAAAGAATTCAAGGTCCTGCTGCTAGCACTTCACAGTTCACTTAGCTCTTTGCTATTCAACGGGTGGCTCCTGGACCACCTAACAAGGCTTGTTAGAAGCTCCAAGGCTTGTTAGAAATGCAAAATCTCTGGCCCTCCTCATACCTGAGTCAGAATCCACATTTTAACACATTCCCAAGGTGATTGACCGGTAATTAAAGTTTGAGATGCACTTGTCTAATTAATATCATCCGGGAAACTTTTAAAAATCTACAGGTCCCACCTCAAAACAATTAAAGTAGAATCTCTAGGACTGGGGCCAAAGCATAGGTACTTTCACCAAGTTGCCCGAGTGGTTCTGATGTGCAGCCTGGGCTGAGAACCACTGAGCTGACTCTTCTCATTTCTGTATGTTCCCTCTTTCAAGTTTCGTTGCTAGTGTTCTTAGAAAGCCATCTCCACAGAGATATGCGGTTCTAAGAGAGGATGCACGCTGGTAGCTAATCATGTCTCCTGGTTTATTGGGGACAATCTAAACATAATTACAGTTATCTTTCACTCACAAAAGTACAGATCCCCAACTTTTGCTAGTTCTACTTAATGATTTTTCAATCTTATGATGGTGTGAAAGCAATACACATTCAGTAGAAACCGTACTGTGAGTCCCTATATGACGATTTTTTCACTTTCAGTATAGGATTCAATCCATTTCATGAGATATTCAGCACTTTATTATAAAATGGGGTTTGTGTTAGATGATTTTCCCCAACCATAGGTTAATGTATGTTCTGAGTTTGTTCAAGGTAGGCTGAGCTCAGCTCTGATGTTCCGGAGGCGAGGTGTATTCAATGCGTTTTCAACTTATGATGGGTTTATTGGGGTGTAACTCTGTTATAAATCTAGGAGCATCTGTATTCTGGTTTAGATTACAAATCATATATTCTCCCTATGTAAAACAAAATGGCTCTATACTTTATTTCTGGATTACAAAGTCTTATTAAGAACAGGTAGAACACAATGACAGATGACCTTTGGTTTGACAGGTGAATAAATATGAGGGACCTGGTGCTTAGGTATTAGTCGTTAAAGCCTTCTAGGTACAGCTTATCAAAAACACATACTTAAAGCCGGGTGTGGTGGTTCACACCTGTAATCCCAGCACTTTGGGAGGCCGAGGCAGGTGGATCACTTGAGGTTAGGAGTTTGAGACCAGCCTGGCCAACATGGGAAACCTTGTCCCTACTAAAAATACAAAATAAGCCAGGGATGGTGGCAGGCATCTGTAGTCCCCGCTACTCAGGAGGCTGAGGCAGGAGAATCCCTTGAATCCAAGAGGTGGAGGTTATAGTGAGCTGAGATCATGCCACTGCACTCCAACCTGGGCGACAGAGTGAGACTCTGTCTCAATAAAACAAAAACAAACAAATATTTAAATTCCTCAATTTTCAGGATGACTGGGGGAAAATCAGGCCCCTCCCGAGGACTGGGGTGCCATGGGGTGTGACTGTATTCTGCAGTGAAAGTACTAAAGCCAAGGGTTGATTAGCCACAGGCTGATTATCAGTCTGTGATTTTCCTAGCCCTTAACAAAACTTCTCCTTCCTTTTCCTTTTGGATCTTCTATTGTTCCTTAACTACTCCACCCACAGGCTGAAAGGGACAAGGGAAGAAGGTCAACGAGAAGCTAATTTAGCAGCCCTGCTAATAAATTGGATGGGAAATAAAATGGAAACAATTGTACTGTTTCTGGTTACCTGTGATTTTAAACGCTTTTGGCTCATTCCTTTTTCCAAATGATTACCAGCTGGTTTGAGGGTTCATTGAAGGCCTAGTGATTGCTGGTAAAATTAAAATAAACTTGTATTTTAAAAACTAGGTAGTCTTCCAGCAACAAGCCTTTGGAAGCTTTCCTTCCTGATTTACCAAGGACACAGAGTGGGATCAGGGCAAGCACCTGCTCATTTCATCAGGGCCCTCCCCGGCCCATCCTCTCCTTACCACCAATTCGTAGGCACACATGGATAGAATTTTAAAACAATATTTTTGATGTAGATAAGAAATTATTTGACATTAACTTAAAACAAATAGCATAATCACTGTTCTACAAAAGGATGCAAATGGGAAATCTACATGTGAAGGTATGGTCTAAATGCATATAGATTATATCACAAGTTTTCCTAATTGCATCACTAGGATTGTTATGAGTACGTCTGCAAGGCAATCAGTGTAAATGTTTAAAATATGCTCTGTTCACATGTGTTCAAAATGTCTGGAAAAGAAACTATCCATGGGCAAAGTAAAATAGCCAGATGCTAATAAGCCAGTTGAAGGGAACTCTCTGTTCTCTTGCAAAATAATTTGAGTGTAGATGGCTATTGAGTTAGCATGGGTAAAACGTTAAAAACTCCCTGTTGAATTGGAACAAGATTCACAATGGAATCTTTGCAGATTAGAGAAGGTGGAAGGGGTTCTTTCTGTAGCTGAGAAAGCAACACAAGCAGGTCTTTCCAGTCAGGCCCTGATCAGGAATAACACTAGCGGCTTCAGGAGTACATCTTACTTTGATCTCTGTTCACAGTTAATCAAAGGCTTTTTGGAAGGCAGAAGCAGGTGGTCCTGGAAAGCAACCTTATAAGGAGCCTCCAAAATGCTCCAACTTAAAGGCTTAGGTAGAGTTCAGCAGTAATTAAGACAGGTTGGCCTGCTGAGAGAATCTTGCTTTCCCTTAGGTGGTTAGATTTCTTTTAAAGTCTTACTCTATGATATATCCTGACTCAAAGCTATTATGCAATAGGGCTTAAGTTGGTGAGTGAATGATGTATGGTATTTTAACAAGGAGTTCTATTTTAATATAAAACTTTTAGCTAGATCATGTGCTACATCCTTGGGGGCCCATCTAGCCAGGTCTAGGAAAACTCTTGTTTCTGAGGAGAAGGGAGGGCAAATCAGCAATTGCAACAGGAACGTCAGTGAAGGGATTCACCAACCCTTCAAAGTGGCAAATTCTTTCCACCAACAGGATGAGAAATGTGCAGTCATGGGGACCAAAACCAGCATGACTTATGTTTCCTTTACTCACACGACCTTCTAAGAGTAAGCCGATGGAGGTTTTCAGCTTCAAAGGAAGCCTGGGGGCGGGGCAGGTGGGTTGGAGGATCAAAAGCACTACTTTTGTGGACTGCCTCAGGGAGAGACTCGTGTGCATAGGATTGTTGTGACACTTGTCTAATGGCCTGGTCTCAGTCCAGCGTGGAAGGTAAATAAAAATAAGCAAATATCACAACCACTTACCCTGTGCAAATAGGGAAAAGAATGTTGAGGAAAAAATAGCCCGGAGTCAGAGTGAGTCAGAGTTGGTGAGGCCAGGAATATCATTCCTCACTCTGTACGTAGCTCTGGACTTTTAGGCCCCTGCTTTAATCTCCCTCCCCAACATGAGATGTAGAATAGTGTTTTATTCGGAAAGACAGGGTAAGCCTCAAATTCTTGCATGATTTGGTACTATCTTGGGCGAAATGTACTCACTAACAAATTATTTTGGCAGAGTTTGGCCCATCCCCTGCATGGAAGGGCTATGATCCTGAGAGGAAAAGCCAAGGTCTTCACGCTGGCCACATGCTTTGCCCACTCATGCTCTTGGTTAACCCTGAGAACAGCTCTCAGCCCCCTCCAGCCTCTCCTGTCCCATCTAGGATGATTTTACTCCAGGCAGATCTCCTGGCTGCAGGGGTAGGTGTAAGGATCTTAGCACCCATTATTACCAAGTTCTTTGAGACTCTCCAAAGAAACCGACCATGAAAAAAAAAAACACAACAAACAAAAAACAAAACAAAAACAAAACACTAAACTACTGACAAAGAAAGAAGACCCTCCCAGGTATCTTACTCCATCAGGGCAAATTATAGCTAGAAATTCTGAGCACCTCTAAAATCAGTAGCAGTGAGTATTTCTCTGTTTCTCTACTTTTCCACAAAGGAAGTATGGCAGGTAGAACAAATGTTTTCATCTCAAAAAATCATCTCATCAAGGATCTTGCTTCGAAACCTGGATTGAAGACCAAGAAGGCAGGAGCAGCCAGCTGTATAGCTTGAAGTACCCAACATTAGAGTGGGTTGTTTCTGGTATTAATTAATGTTGCCTGGAGCGTTAATGCATATGGGAGTAGAGAGGCTTATGGTTGTGTTATTTATGATTTTTCCGAGTTCTTAATTGGCCTTATTGTTGAAAACATGAGAAGATTTTGCCAAGCACAATCTAGCTTAGCCTTGTTAATGTCCTTCCTTAACTTAAAAAGCCACCGATATCCTCTCCTCTCAGAGTAGACAATATAGCAATCTCAGAGACAGATCCCATCTGTATTGGCACCTCAAGATCATGGTCCAAATATCTGGAGATTCAGAATTTACATGAGCATAGTCAAGGCTCTGAGAGTTTCACCAGTTTGACTCTAACGCTAAATTTCCTTGTCTATAAAAGGTGCCTTTTCTTTACCCCAATTAACAAACCACTGAACATCAAGAGAGGACAGTTGTTTGGGACATGCTGGTCTAAACGGATTACAATTCGATGCGAGAGAGCAATTTTTCTGTTTCAAACACTATAATGAATGAATTAAACTTGCTTGGAGTTGCACCGAGCTTGTCCTCCAGCTGAAATTATCACCTACCTTTCCAGAAGGTAAAATAGTCCCATTAAAGCCCCATGGAGCTAAATTTGCCAGGAGCTGCAAGACACACTGCTGGGAGTACAACTGTTTCTGTACCTGTGGCTCCTGGTCATGGCCGCTGGGGTCCCTCTCGTAGCTCTCTGCGTACAGTCTGAGGGTGGCCCGCACACCACTGGAGGAACTGAGCCGGAAGATGAGCCGTGACGCATCCGAGAAAATGATCCTCAGGCCCTGAGACCGAGAACATCCAGAATGGAGCAGTGAGCAAATGAATACACAAGTAATAATCATTAATACCTGTCATAGAAATCAGCATGTTTTTATACCTCAACACAATCAGAATCAAGACTATTTATATATTGGCTCTGGACACAGGGCATGTGATGAACCTACTTAGAGTTACCCATTTGTCTCTTTATTCTACTTCCATTGCTTTGTGGTTAATGTGGGGAAAGAGGAGCAAAGCTGTGAACAGATACTCGAGTTCTCTTGGGCTAGTGATATGGGAATCAGAAAGAAGTGGAAGTCACAAGGATGAAATGATATTCAATAAATATTCCTAGGGCCAAAGTTTGTCCCTTGTAAATCTGTGGATGCAGTGAAAGTAGGCAATTTGTCTATTACAGTAAGATGGATTGCCCATATTAAAGTTACCCCAGCATGAGGTTAGGCTGCAGGTTCCTCTGCTGGCAAGGGAACCCTCCAGTGAAGTGCCCAGGGCTGGAGCCTCAGCTAGGCTCTGAGGGTTGCCAAGTACACTGCCATCCTTTTGTCTCTGTCCTTTCTTCCATCAATCAAGAAAAGTGACAAGTCTCAATTATTTTAGGAGGTTTATTTGCCAAAGTTAATGACGCACACCTGGGAGACAGGTCTATGCCTTTCTCCAAAGATGATTTTGAGGGCTCCAAATTTAAAGCGGAAAGGGCAAGATATTGAGAGGTACACAATTTTCATGTAAGAGGTGGGTAGGGAAAAATAGTCATTCATGCCTTTGTCTGGTTCATTGAAGCTGCATTTTTTTTTTTTTTTAACATAAGATGACATGGACAAAGGAGGCAGAGGAAAATTGCAGGGAATCTGCATTTTACATAAGATAACAGACAAAACTGGGCCAGGGGAACAATCAGATGTGCATTTATGTCTGGCAGGCCAGGGGTGGCTGCACCTATAAACTATCAATTTGCATTGTCATGGTGAAATTTTAATAGAAACACCTTTAGAGTAAAGATCTAGTAGCTCACCAGGAATTCCCTTGTGGGCAAAGCATGGGGGAGGCACTTAGCTTTCATCTTGTAGTCATCTTATTTAGGAACCAAAAGGGGGAGGCAGGTTTGCATGACCCAGTTCCCAGCTTGAATTTTCCCTTTGGCTTAATTTGTTTGGGGGTTCCAAGACTGAATTTCCTTTCACACTTCTTACCTGACTTCTTCTTTGGCCTGACCACCAGAGTGGGGTGGGGTCAGAGCTGTGGCCTCACCTACTAGTGCTGCCTAGGATTAATTCCTCATTGGCTCAGCACAGCTCCATTCGCTATATATCTCTTCTCAGTAGAGGCAGGGATATTGTAAAATTATGACCATAAGATCATACTGTGACTTCTGTTGAAGGAAATGAGTTCTCCTAAGACAACTGATAAGGTAACTCTTGTAAATAAGCAAATTGGCAGGGGCCAGGGGAAGGAAGAGGAGGGAACAAAATAATATATCTGGTGACTTGTTATTTTGGAAAACTTAGATGTCTCAGGAGACATTGATATCAGGCATTCTCCCAAAGCAATTTATCCTTGAAATTTCTCTGGCCTCAAGTCCTGTTTAAGAATAAGCCATTAGTAAAAAAATATATATACCTGCTGCATATGTGACTGCAATTGTTTACCCCCACCACCATCTGGTGGTATCTGCTAGGGGACACTATGGTTCCATCTGAGTGGCTTTCTGCTTTTAAGTTTCCCAAATAAATATTTTAAATTCCCAAATAAAAAGCTTCAGTTTCTTTTGGAGTGGTTCAATGTCTGCCACAATTTGTGTAACCAAAGGGAGCTATCTCCCCTACTGGCAACCAATCACTCTGTAATACTGGCTTTGCAAACAGGATATTATTATCCAGGATTTATTCACTGGGCAAACATTTTAGAGCAGCCCTTATGGATTAGGTACTGCACTAAATCCTGGGTATATGAATATAAAGACACAGTAATTGCCCTCCTTAAGCCTGGAGTAGTTTATTACAACGAACAGAAACTGTCTTCTTAACCACCTTATGCTGCTGGAGAGGTGAATAGTTACAAAATTCCAAATGGAGCAAGTGAAGCATTTACTGACTGTTTACAAATCCCTGTATTTCAAATTATGTTCAAACTGACAATAAAGCCCCAAAGATCTCACAATTATATTAATATTCATAGCCTTGTTTTTACAAACTCTTTTGAAGCTGTTACTTATGTTTAAGCCTACATTCCCATTGTCACTACACATGGGGCATGTGACTACATGACTCTGCTCAGAACTATGGCTTACCCATAAATTGATTAAAGCAATATCTAAGGATGAGGTCCTAACCCACCTGTTGCAGATTCCAAGTCACTTGGGGCTACTTCTTCTGATGAGCCCCTGGACTCAATCCTTTAAAATACCTCCCATTAAACAATTAACCTCTCAGATTCATTTTTGACTAGTGAGGGGGAAATTTAAGAATTCAGGTCATACCAAACTATAAACATGTGTTGTCTGCTCATAACTAAGCCTTTTAAAAATGAAATAATGTTATTGTTTTCCCCTGTGGTTAATTATAATGTCTTTGACTGTACTACATGCTACACACCTAGAAGATTGTTAGAACTTCTGTCTGGTAGCCTGGAATAGATTTCTCACTTGGAAAGGTGATGAAGATGTGAATAGCAAGCATCAGTCACTGGAAATGGTCCAGCATCTTCCCTCTTTCCTAGGAAACCAACCATGAGATGTTAACTGAGAATCCGTGTTGCTTTTCAAGACCATTCCAGGTGAGGAACATCATAATTCTTCTTCTCCACAGGGAATGGAAGGGTTTCTTTAGAGCCAGCCTAGTTCTGTGCTGCAACAATCCCAGCACCATGTCGGCTGAGGGCCCCTTTTATGTGTGAATAGCTGTATTGGATTGCTTTGGGATCTGCATGTTCTTTCAACGAACATAATGAATTTGCAACCCAAACACGAGCCATGTTCTTTCCATCATGTGCCATCACACAATAGCATTTAAACTATGAAGACAAAGTTACCACTGACCAAGACTTGCAAAGTTACCAATTGTTCCTGAATTTCAATGAAAGAATACCAATAATCGCATTTTTTTTTAGGTTATACCAGGGGTTGGCACTATGTAGACTGTAGGTAAGAAGTTGACCTGCCACCTGCTTTTATGAATCAAGTTGTATTGGGGCACAGTCATGTCCATTCATTTATATCTTGTCTATGGCTGCTTTTGTGCTACAGTGGCAGAGATGAATAGTTGTGGCAGAGATCATCTACCCCCCAAGGTATAAAATATTTACTACCTAGCCCTTTACAGAAAATGTTTGCTGACCCCTGGTATAAGACATTACATTATTCACAACATAGAATACTTGCCCTTTATCCCTGCACCAGAAAATAGAAAATATAACCATTTGAATTATCCAAATCTCAGTAGAGAGAAATTATGTTTATGAAGATTGTTATAAGGATATAAAATCCCTCCATTCCCTGGTGTTCCAGCTTCTAGTCATAGGTTCATCTGAACCTGTATTTGGCTCAAATCAATTTACCTCTCACCACCTACTGCTAACATAAATGAATTTATTAAATTGCACTTTAGTTTTATGTTCTCACTTTCATTGCAGGATGCTACAAGCTATGTCTTATAAAATCCACTTTTGTAGTCACTAGCAGAAATATTGTTAGAGGCTGTATGAAGCTCTGCCTGAGACATTTCTTCAAGAGCCAAGTATTAGGAAAGCCTTTCCTTCCCTAAGGAACTTGTATTCTTTTTCTTTCTGACAATAAGAACTCTGCAACTAACCACATTTCCCTCTTCGATATGGCTGCCAGGATACTTAATGCCAAATTTGAGGTTCAGCCCAAGTGGATCCTTATGACTTGCATGACTATAAATTTTTCTTCTTCTGTTCTTGACTCTACTCTTACTCATACATTCCCTAGTCTTGATTTATGTTTCTTATTTATATTCTAACAACTTCATTATGTGTGTTTTTGCCACCACAAGTCTTGACAAAACAAGGCTCAGTGAAAATGAATAAAACAAGTTTCCACTGCAGTGTTAACCCTAAAATTTTGGACTTGCTGAGTTATGACTTTGGGTTCTTCATTAGCTAACAAGCTCTGGGAGGACAGAGCCTATATACCTCGTTCATTACCATTTTATCCACATAGCTTAGGACAATGCCTGGCACACAGTAGACCCTCCATAAACACTTGTTGAATGAATGTCACTGCATGTTCGACAACTAAAGTGAGCACCACTGCAGTCCCCCTGAGGCAGTCTCAGAGAGCCTCCCTTCACATTTAGCAAGGATCCACAGGCTACATGAAAACACATGCACATTCTTCATGGTGAACTAGAGCTGATGTATCTACCTTGAAGGGTGGTTGCAAAAGATAAACTAATAAATAGAAAGTGCCTGGCATAGCATCATCATGGCAGGGCTTGCCTGTTTACTCCTCTGCCATTTCTCAAGATGTCCTGAGACAAGGGCCAGTTTTGGCTAAAAACAATGGAGTTGAACCATGGTGGGTTCTTGTCCCCAGAAGTATGGTCTTAGACAAACCATTAGCTCATTAATTGCAAACTGCTACCTATTGGAATCAGTGGGAGGTCTTTAAAAAATGGTGCCTGGCTCTCACCCCCAAAATTGTGATTTAATTCTTTTGGGGTGTCACTTGGGCATTAGGATTTTAAAAGCTCTCTGGGTGATTCTAATGTGCAGTAACTAATTGCAATAACCTCTTTTTTCTGGGCCACTTGCCTCATCTATCAAGTGACTGGACTGTGCTACATGTCTGTTATAAGGAAGGTCCCTTTAGGATTTAAGGTTTCATACATAGGCTATCACTGCGCTGGGATCTTAGGAAGGCTGTTAACACAGTGAGGCTAATAAATCAACTTCATGCCACTGAGTCCTGAAAGCTTCCTCCTGGGGCCTTGTCAGCAGCAGAACTACCTCTTGAACCATCTGACATTATTATTATTTTTTTTAGCACAATCTTTGAAGGAATTCCTGGAGCAACTGTGAAAGAATTCATGATATCTCCCTAGCCACAGCAGCTAGAGTAGCCAGAATATCCAGGATGACACAGAGCCACACGCTCAAAAAAGGGAAAAATATGCTCTCCTTTATTAGAAGAGAATGTTAATTATATGGTGGGGAGGAGGGTGGGTATCAAAAGAACACTTCAGTTCCAGCTTAGTGTTTTCCTTCCTTTTGAGTGCCTGTGGTTGTGAGCTTTAATGATGACAATGGAGTTCTGCTCACCTTAGCTCTGTCCCAATGAAGAATGGTTGTTAAAGGATTTCATATCCCTTGTCCATATGCAGCTGTCTCCACACAAAAATCCTGCAGTGTGCTTCCAGTTATCACTGTAGCATCTCTTTTTCTCCCTGGATTTGCCCCCTCTTTGATTTACTGTTTATGAAGAGTCAGTTTGGAAATGGTACAAGAATAGCAACTGGATAAACTCAGGCTAGAATGCTGGCTCGATCACTTTTTAGCTGGTGGTCTTGAGTCTCTTAAGCTCTCTAAGCCTTAGTTTCCTAAAAAGCAGATGAAAAATAATACAGCCTAGCTTATTGGGTTGTTGTGAGTGTCAGATCAGAAAATGTATGTGAGAAGTGCTTTGAAAATTATCAGTATCACAATATATAAATATTATTCTTATGCTAAACTTTTAATCAAAATGGTGCTATGCACGAAGGCTTTAGTTAGTAATCATTTGCAAAATATGAAAGGTTGGAAAATTTAGGGCGTAGCACCATTTTCATTGAAAGTTGTTGGCTTGTGATGTGATGGTGCATATTTATTTATTTTTAAATTAGGCAGAATTAAGGTTGATTTTAACTTTGCTCTGCCCTCTGAAATCACTACTAAACTCATGGATCTCTTGCAATTTATATTATCTTTACCTCTTATTGAACTGGCTTATTCCTTCATAATTGGTCAATTTAGACCCTTAACATCCTGAAAGAAGGATCTTAGAGTCGTTCTTGCCGATTTCTCTTTTTATTGAAAAGAAAGAAGTTAAAACACTTGTCAAGGTAACATATTTAGTAAATGGAGGAGCTTCATTTACTTCCATGTAGGTCTTCTGACTCTAGGCTTACAATTTGAGGTTGAACCATATGCAACTACTGATATTCATACATTGCTTTTCATGCGAAATATCTGAAAAATATCTTGTGTTTTGTATTTTTCCCAAAGCTGACACAGAGCCTTATGCAGAGTAGGTGTCTGATAAATGTTTCATAAATAAATGTTAGAGTTTTTACTGTTTTTTTTTTAATTTTTAAAATAAATCCTTATGTAAATCAATACAGGGAAATCTGTAAGTTGCTAAATGCACACGGAGCTGCCAGATGTTAGTTTGGAGACTGTAGGACATGTTGCAGCCAGGCAGGGAAGGGTGAACTGTACATTACCAACAGTTATTTGGCAGCATCGAACCTAGTCAAATACTGACTTAGGATGAATTCCAGGGAAAACAGCATATGGCCCTGCAATCTGGTGCAGTGTCGCATATATAGTCAGTTGGCCACACCAGGCATGTGAACCTGGAGACAGGATGGCCTTGGAAGAGAGAGACTCTGCGAGCCTAACTCAGATGTTATCTCCCACAGGAAATCACAACAATTTATCTGGAAAGCGTCAAGGTGAAGATACTGCTTTGTAACATCTGAACCATATTTTGTAGAAGCGGGCATGCAGCCTAGAAAGCAGGAGATTTGGATTGAACAGACATATCTTTCCACACACACCAAAAAAAAAAAACCCACCTAGAATTACTCATTTTTCTTTAATTCATAGAGTTACCTGTGAGCATGAGTTCAAAAGTGGTTGAGCAGGCAGCAGTCAGTCCATAGGGTGCTTTTGTGTGAGTGAAAAACAGGTGCCCCCTCTCCCCTCAGCATGGATAAATTGCAGAAAACCATCCTTCCTTTGGCTGGCTTGGACTTCAGCTTCTCCTTCCCCATTAGGCTGGGTGCCTTTGTGCAGTGTGCTGACTGCACAGCCATACTCAGCTGCCCTGCTCTTGGGAGCAGTTCTCACCCAGTCTTTTTTTTTAAAACCAACCAGCTCTCTTGGGGGCTAACAATTGTAAAGAACTATCTGGGGAAGTCAAGGTCAAATGACTCCTTACATGTTCTTTTAAAGCACCCACCTGGAAAAGCCACCCTAGGTGATGAGAGGGCTGCTGAAGGCCAAAGATTTGAAAACTATTCCTCATCCAAATTCCAACTCTCAAAACTGGAACAATGGAACAAAATCATGCACGTTCTATTTCCCCATTTCTTTGGCCAATGACTGCTGATCCCTGTTCACACAATATCTACCCCAGTTCTGGGATATTTTGGAGTCAGACACACTTTACCCAGACAGCAGCATAGATTCCTCCCTTAGTTTCTGTGATCATTTGCAGCTTTTCCCTTTTATATTTTTATTTCCTGGTGAAGCTCACCCACCGACAACACAGAGACAATAGTATTCCAATAGAAAGTAATCATGTTGCCATTCTAGAATGCTTACATGTTTGCTACACATTTTAGGACAATTTTACTACTGACACTTTAGACAACAGTTCTAAAAGAATCAACTTACACCAGGATAAGGTAATTCTTTATAACAAAACTCCAGTTAACCAGAAACAGGGGGATAAGAACTTCCTGACTAGCCAGAAACAGTGTCTCCCTCATTCTATTATCTTTCTTGCCTTTTTTATAATTTGAGATGAGGTCTCACAGTGTTGCCCAGGCTGGTCTTGAACTCTTGGACTCAAGCAATCCTCCTGTCTCAAGTAGCTGGGACTACAGGCATGAGACATCACACCCAGCTTCCCATTTTATTTTCAAATCAGCTGACAGGTTTGCACTGAATATGTGTTTGGCCTTCAGAGGACAAATAGGAAAATCACAGGAAAAGTGGCTAATAGAAATTTTTTTTTAATTCATAGTTTTCAAAATGTCCTAGCACAAGGCATAGTTAGTGCAATACAGAGCCTGACTGTCTTTATTTTCCCCAACCACAGTGTTGTAGAATGAGCACTGAAGTTGAGAATCCTAAACACAGTTATTGTAGCATCCCATTGAGAATGCCTATAAGAAACCTTGGCTCTTTAACTGGAGAGCTAAACAACCCTATAACCACCACATTGGACTGAAGAAAAGCACAGTCTGATAAAACGGTTTCACCTGGGCTGCCTTCTACCCATTTTTCAGGGTATGGCTTAGATATCACCTCCCCATGGAGAGCTTTCTAGAGCCATAGTCTAGTTCCCCCTGCCATGCATGCCAAATAAGTTCTTCCTCCGTAATATTGTTCAACAAACTCTACGGTAATTAGAGCTTAATATCAATGCATCTTCCCTACTGCATTTTAAGCAGCAGACAGGAATCTCAACTGTCCTGAATACTGTTGTATCCTCGGTGCCAGTGAGCTGACTGGCGTCTAGTAGGTGTTTGGTAAATATTCACTGAATAGATGAAGATGTAAATGAATCCACCTTTAACAACCTTCACCATATTGGACTAAGTTAGGAAAGGAATATATGTTTATGGCAGAGATTCTTTTCAACATCACAATTTTCAAAGAAAAGGATTTTTTTTTTAACCCACATCCAATCACAATATACTAAATGTGATAATAGCCCATTCACTTAAACATTTCTGTGACTCAATGTAGAAGGGCTATTTGTGGGTATGCTAACTTTCAGATTTAACCAAATTCTATAGGTAGGTTAATCAGTTTGACTAAAATGATTTCTGAGACTCTACTTCCAGATGCGCAAACCACACTCCAGCAAATGGCACTCCAGCAAAAGGGACAATGATAAATTGTTACGATTACAGTCTCTCAATTAGTTCATTGATTAGAATGTTATCAAAGTTGAAGTTGAGGCTGGGTGCAGTGGCTCATGCCTGTAATCCCAGCACTTTGGGAGAACGAGGCAAGCAGATCACCTGAGGTCAGGAGTTTGAGACCAGCCTGACTAACATGGTGAATCCCTGTCTTTACTAAAAATACAAAAATTAATTAGGTGTGGTGGCACACACCTGTAATCCCAGCTACTCGGGAGGCTGAGGCAGGAGAATCACTTGAACCCAGGAGGCGGAGGTTGCAGTGTTGCAGTGAGCCAAGATCATGCCACTGCACTCTAGCCTGGGTGACAGAGCAAGACTCTGTCTCAAAAAACAAAACAACAACAACAAAAACAAAAAGTTGAAGTTGAAAGTTGACTAGCTAACTCTGAAGAGAGAAGAACTCAATCTCAAAGCTTCAGATTCTTCAGTTGATACGATTCAGTTGCTTTTATACAGTGCTGGGGACAACGTCTTAGTGAGCTTCTTCATATTTGTTGACCAGGGGTTGGTAGCATCAAGGTACATATTAAAACACCACATGCTGGAAATAAAATGTGATTTTGAGATTGCCAATTTACTGTTTCTAAATACTGAAATTAAAAAGAGCAGACACCTTCTTGCAAATTAAAATAACAACTCTAAAAGAAAACTGACTTCAAAATCAGTCTTCAAAGTGTACTTTTTCTCTGAACTGAATTCAAATGGTTCTTTTTTTCCGGGTTAAGGACAACATCAAAATGTTTCCACGTAACCTGCTTAACTTGAAGAGGTATTAATCAGCTCAGAGTTAGCCTGACATAATCAAATTGGACTTGGTTTTCCACATCAGCTAACTGGTATGCATTTATTTACATTAGCTTTTTAACCATCAGCTGAACTGTTACTTGCAGATGACTTCAGCACTGGAAGAGTTTCATGATTTTTGAGCTTGTTAGATAGAAATACAGGAGTCGGTTTGGGAGGCTGAAGTGGGCGCATCACTTGAGGTCAGGAGTTTGAGATCAGACTGGCCAACATGATGAAACCCCGTCTCTACTAAAGATACAAAAAAAATTAGCTGGGCATGGTGGTGCACACCTGTAATCCCAGCTACTCAGGAGGCTGAGGCACAAGAATCACTTGAACCCAGGAGGCAGAGGTCGCAGTGAGCCAAAATCACGCCACTGCACTCCAGCCTGGATGACAGAGCCAGACTCTGTCTAAAAAAAAAAAGAAAGAAAGAAAAAGAAAAAAGGAAAAACAACAATATAGGATTTGGATGAGTCATAAAAAGAGACTCAGTTGCTTAAATTTTGCTCCCAAAGTGTCAAGGTTTCTCATTTCAAAGTCAATTTTCAAAATATAGGTCATGGTTCTGGATTGATACCCACCATAGTGGCAATATGCTGTTTCTCAGTGTGGAGCCACTTCTGTCACACTGTCCTTCACTCACAATACCAGGATTGGAGTATTCCTTCTATCAGAGCTGGGGGAGCCTCAAAACTGCGGCACTGAGTGGGGATTCCAGGACTTAGGCCACATGTTAGAGATGGAGAAGAGATCATAGTAAGAGACAATCTTGATAATATTCTTTGGGATATCGACGGTGAAGGGAAGAAAGAGCTCACCTAGCATGATGGATGGAAACCCTCAATGTTTGCACAATGAAGTTGCCCCTGAAGAAAGAGTGGCTCACCCTGCAACCCATACGAATCACACAACTCCTGTCTGTCCTATCTCTTTAGAAGGCATAAATTAGGAACTTCTTTAACTACTTAGCAATTTGATCAAAGTGCTCCCCTATTCTCATTGCAGCTATTGGCTTATTTTTTTTCACTCATACTTGAAGAAAATAGCATCAGTCAGTCATTTATGTGACTAGATTTCGCTTGAAAATAGTGACATTCCTCATGAAGATAGAAGGAAGAACTGCAGTTGTTGAACCATGCCTCATGAAAATGCTTTCTAAATCAAACAGAGTTTCTCTTGGGCCCTGTATAATGGAAAGCACACATCAATTTTTCTCTTGGCATCCAAGGCCACACATACATCAGACACTTGGAGGCAGCCATAGTAAATCCCATGAAACCAAACACACCACATTGAGGCCAGAGAGGTCCCTGGGAGATCATGTCAGGGGTTGACAACTTTAGGGTTTCCTTCTTGCTCCTTGAATGGCCCCACAGAGCCAGGCAGGATAGACTTCACGGAACATTTCCACAGCAGCAGGGTTCGCAGGAGTGGAGTGGTTATCACCAGAACAGGATTTTAATTTCATTTTGGATGGAGAAGCATTTCTACTTTATCTCTAGAGATGTATGTGAAACAGCATTTTCTCCATGGTTTATTTCCTGACTCTGACCTCAGGTCAAGGACATAAAGGAGACCAAGCTGCCTCAAAAAACCTTTTGCTTTCTGAAGCAGAGTGTGTGTGTTGGGGGATGAGAGAGGGGGAGAAATGTGAGTTTGAATTAGTTCCCAGATGACTTAGAAACTGAAGGGGCCTTCTCAAATCTTTACGTGACACTGCAAAATTGTGTGTTTTTTCTCTGCTTTTCTTATCACCTGTGGTTCATTAAATGTTTTTCCAAGGATGCTTTTTTGATATAAATAATTTTATTTAACCAATTGCTATCATTTGTTATGTGCCAGGATTTTAAAAGTATTATCTTACTTAATTCTCCCAAAGGCTTATATGAGATAGCCACAATTATTATTCCTATTTCACAGATTTCAAAAAGGCAGGTAATAGGGGGGTTGAATAGCTTGCCTAAGATACCCAGCAAGGAGGTGACAGAGTTGAGGCTCAAACCCAAAACTTTCTGACTTTAAGCCTGCACACCCAAACACTGCTCACACGATTTGCAGTGGCACCAAGGTGCCTTGGGTGCTCTGGAGCACAAAGCTACGCTTGAAGAGAATTTCTGGATAAAACAGGAAGAGCACAAATTTTGTTTAACAATTCACTGATGAAAATTATTTCTGTTATCTACTTTTTTTTAAGTAAGTAGAATTTAACCCAAACAAGAGATAACTGGGAATCTTCCACTACCTTGGGATCATCCATCTGAGCCTCAAATTTTACTGCAAAGTACTTTTAAAATATAATAAATAGAAGAATTGCGTGAGTGTTTTCTAACCCAAGGGCACACTGATTATTACTTTTAAAAATATACACCTGGGGTGTGTGTGTGTATGTGTGTATGTATGTGTGTGTGCGTGTGTCTGAAAGAGAGAGACAGAGAGAGAATAGTTGTATCCTTTTCTTGAACTGATATTCAATCAAATTAAGGATTCTGGTCAGGGGGAGGGTGCTGATATTTCTTGAGCATCAGTTAGGTACTTGCCACTGTACCTGAGGCTTCGCATGACTTTCTCTTCAAACCTTCCCCATGATGCATGTGTGATAACTATCACTAGCTCCTCCCCTCAAGTTGAAGTTCAAAGAAGTTAAATAACATGCCTAAAATCACAAATCTAGGCAGTGACAAAGCCAGCCTTCAATCCTGTGTCTGACTCCAACACAAGAGAATACTGAAGAGAACCACAGCAATCTGCCTCCTGTAGGAAGCAGATACTTGGCAGTATTATGTCTCCTCTGAGCTTTGCTAACAGAGAGATATAGTTCTGTTTCTCCTTATAGAAATAAAATCTCCTTCTATCTTAATTTAAAAATCATCCATAATATAGTAGGTTGTTTTAAAATAACAGTATTTTAAAATCACAAAGACATAATAACAAGGGTTAGCATCAAAGGTGTGGAGAAACTGGAACCCTCGTATACAGTTGGCAGGAATGTCAAGTGGTGCAATTACTTCTGAAGACCGTAGGGCAGTGCCTTTAAGGGTTAAACATAAGTTACCATTTGACCCAGCAATTCCACTCCTAAGTGTGTACCCAGGAGAACTGAAAACCTGTCTCTGCACAAAATCTTGTAGATGGATGCCCATAGCAGCATTATAGTGAAAAAGTGGAAATACCTCACATGTCCAACAACAAATGGATGGATAAACAAACTGTGGTACATCCATATGATAGAATATTACTTGGTAATAAAAGGAATGAAGTACTGATATATGGTACAACATGGATGAACCCTGAAAACATGACACTAAGTGAAAGAAGCTAGTCATAAAGGACCAGGTATTATATGATTCCATTTATATAAAATGTCCCAAATAGGCAAATCCATAGAGACAGAAAGATCAGGGGTTGCCAGGGGCTGGGGGTTGGAGGGATGCTGGAGGGAAGATGACAGCTGAAGAGCACAACATGTCTTTTCTGGGGCAATGAAAGTGTTCTGAACTGGTTGTGGTGATAACTGCACAACTCTGTAAATATACTAGAAACTGTGGAAGTATGCCCTTTAAATGAGTGAACTGTATGGTATATGAATTGTACCTCAATAAAGATATTATATATTTGCATTTTAAAACTGTACCATGAAAAAAACAAATTATGCATTTGGTAGGCTGTCAATAAATATCCACTGAATGAATGCACTGAGGTACTTAATGGCTATTTTAGAACACTAGCTTATTTAAATTCAAATAAGTCTTTTAGATGTCTGTAGTGTGAAAAGTATGCTTATTTTGCACTATGTTACCTAAGTGTGCCCCAGACTCAACTATCCCTGGGACTGAATGCTGATGAATGCTGACATCCTGAGAGGGTCTCCACAACACTGCTATGCAGGGATTCCACCTCTACCCAACAGGACCAACTGTAGCAAAGGAATCATCTGTAACTTGCCAACAATGGGGATGCTGCTAAGTATTAACTAACTGGTCTCTCATCACCCCCATTGAGCCAAACCCAGACCTGCAGAGAAGCTCTAGTGTGTCTCAGGACTACCAGCCAATGAAGATATCACCTGGGTCCTGGAATCTGGGGAAAGGAACAAAAATCTTCTTTCTTTACCAGAAACATTCCCAGAGCAGATCCTGGTGGCATGTATCTATTTATAGCTACATTTGAGCTCAGAAGAGCAAAGAAGAGACTGGGGGAAATCAATATTGTATCAGTCCGTTTTCATACTGCTATGAAGAAATACCCAAGACTGGGTAATTTCTAGCAGAAAGAGGTTTAATGGACTCACAATGATGGTGGAAGGTGAAGGAGGAAAAAAGACACATCTTACATGGCAGCAGGCAAGAAAGCATGTGCAGGGGAAGTGCCCTTTATAAAAACATCAGATCTCATGAGACTTATTCAGTACCACAAGATCGCACAGGAAAAACCTGCCCCCATGATTCAATTACCTCCTACCTGGTCTCTCCCATGACACGTGGGGATTATGGGAGCTACAACTCAAGATAAGATTTGGGTGGGGACACAGCCAAACCCTATCAGATACATTCCAGTGTAAAAATGAAAACCAACAGTCAGAGTTATTGAGGGGGAGGGGAAATGAAGTAAATAGATGAACTGGAGATCCAGTTGAGGAATTGGCCTGATGTGAACAGTTAAAGAAAATCCAAGGAAAAGGTATCCAAACACTGAGTACACTGAGGAAGAGATAAGGTAGAGGAATACTGGATTAACAGCAAAACAAATAAGCTCAACAGACAAGCTTCTTGCAAGTAGATAAAATCCATAACTGAGTGCAGATTAGACCACTCCCTCAAAGGAATGGTTTCTAAGCCTTCCTTGTCAGTGAGCAAAAATATCCCAAGGATACTTTAAAAAACACATTATTTTATATCTCTTGAATTCTACATCAAAATGAGACTTGGATCTAAGAAAAGTTTGTAAAATGGAAGTGGGAATGTGGTCCAAAACTGGAAAAGTTCTATCCAGGGCACAGGGGCTCAAAGATGCCAGCTGAGCTCCTGACTTCACATCTCCAAGGACTGATTCATTGGTGTTATTTCAGAGTGAATTCAGTCCAGTCTACAAGCAACCTTCCTTGAGTGAAACAAAACACAACAAAAGATATATTGTGCACCCCATACATAAAAGATAGCTAGGAGCTTTTGGGTATTTTATTTCATTTCATTTCTAAAGCAATTCTGTGAAATAGGTATTTTACAGATGAGGAAGAAACTATGGCTCAAATCAAGCAACTTTCCCAAAGCCACACACTACTAAGCAGTAGGGGTAGAATTTTATTCTGAGTTTTCTAAATTCTTACCCACTATTTTCTCTACTGCCCTGTGTATTTTCAAAGCGGGGTTGTAATCAATTTGTTGGGTCAGGGAAGGGCTTCTATAATGAAGGACTGGTGTTTTGATAGAGATGAAAGATCATCTAAGCTAACCAGAGAGAGAACTAAGCTAATCAGAAAGAGAATACCAAGATAGTAACAAGAGGCATTAGACTTTGGAGTATCTGCAAGTCAAGGGACCGTAGGACAAGGAGGACATAGGAAATACTAGTCAAATTAAAATAGCAGTAACTGCCATTGTACGTAGTCCCAAAATATCTGCAGCTTTGACTTAACACTCTGTACTTATGAAGAATATATAAAAAGATAAGAATTTGGAAATTTTAGAATGGAATTTCTCTTAACATTGCTCAAGGTATGTTATTTAGACTGTAAACATTAACATGTGCTTCCAGAAGGGGCAATATTTGCTATGGCCAGTAAATAAACCAAACTGAGAAGAGAAATAATCATAGTAGCTATCAACTTTGCTTACACAATTCATAAAGACAAGACCTTAATAGAAGCTGCAGTTGATTTACCTACTTATCTATGATGCTCAGTCTGAACCACATGTCTTCCTTTTGGGTTTTCTGGGTACCAAACCCACCCAGCTAAGCTCCTGTAATTTTTTTTAGTGACATAAGTAAAATATCCCTGTACGTAGGGGCGCAAGGACAGGGATCTTTAGTTCTTGGTAACTTTTCTGAATCCGTCACCAATAATGGCCACCACATACAAGCACCTGCAGCTACAAACATTTCAGAAGGAAATATTGGGTCTGTATTTATTTGACATATTGGTCTATCCATTACCAAGTGGAAAGAATACTGGACATAGAGTACTCATGTTATTTTGTTGTTGTTGTTGTTTGTTTATTTTTTTGTGCGTATGTGTATGTGTGTGTGTGTGTTTGAGACATGGTCTCACTCTGTCTCCTACGCTGAAGTACAGTGGTGTGATCATGACTCACTGCAGACTCAACCACATGGGCTCAAGTGATCCTCCCACCTCAGCCTCCCAAGTGGCTGGAACTACAAGTGTGTGCCACCATGCCCAGCTATTTTTATTTTGTATTTTTTTGGTAGAGATGGGGTCTCACTTTGTTGCCCAAGGTGGTCTCGAACTCCTGAGCTCAAAAGTGATCCTCCCACCTTGGCCTCCCAAAATGCTGGGATAACAAGTATGAGTTACTGCGCCTGGCCAGAGAAGGCCGGTGTTCTAATCTACCCTGTGCACTAACTTGTTAGGTGTCCTTCATCAAGGGCTTTCTTCTTTCCTGGCTGCAGAGCTCTCATCTATAAAATGAGGTCATCTTAGATCATCCCTAAGGACCTCTCCAGTTCTAGGACATTTTGGCCACTGGTTCTGCCTGATAACCTGTCTTAGTGATTTCCTGGAAAGTACCTGTTTCTTGGTCACAGTGCCATCCACAGGGTCCACGTATTCAAAGCTATCCGTCTTCGCCACACTGTAGACATGGCTCCCCACAGCAAACTGCTGGCCAATGAAGGATTTGTCTGTGACCAGGGCCTCCAGGTCCCTCATGATATAATATGTCGTCTTGGGATCCAACCCCTCATAGTCAAACCTGGTGAGGACACAGGAGGAACAGAAACCAAATCAGAGAACCAGCAACTGGGTGGCCCGCTTACAGTCATCTAATCATTGGTTCTGTTTTCAGGGAAGGACAGTACAGAAATGCACCTTCAACTGATCTCCCCTCCTCCATCTGACCCTTACAATCCATTCCCCATACAGTGGCCAGAGTAATCTTGTAAAA
The DNA here is from genome assembly GCF_008728515.1 of Papio anubis. Taxonomy (NCBI): domain Eukaryota; kingdom Metazoa; phylum Chordata; class Mammalia; order Primates; family Cercopithecidae; genus Papio; species Papio anubis. Next base: position 28,886,108 of record NC_044988.1, read on the forward strand.
ATCAGATCATGCCACTTTCTATTAAATCCCTCTATAAATTCCTATCACATTGAGAACAAAACTCAACACCTTAATCTCGGTCTATCAGGCACTGTAGGATCTGCCCTTGCCCACCTCTTTGACACGACTTTGTTCTGTCTTTTTACCCTTGTTCACTGACTCCAGCCACACTGGCCTCTTCTCCAGTGCGCATTGACATTGCACCCATTCCTGCCTCTGGGCCCTTTGCACTTGCTGTGTGTTCCCTCTACCTTGTACATTCTTCTGCCAGCTCTTCAAATACCAGGCTCATTCTCTTCTTCCATTTTCAAACCCATTGTCACCATTAGAATGTGACCTTCTCTGACCATCTGTTTAAGGCAGCTTCCCCACTCTGTCTTCTTCTCTCATCGCCCTTTATATTTTCTTTTGGTAGTTACCCCAAACTGTATGTATCTTGTTTTTATATTTGTTTATCTATTCATTATCTGTCTTTGGCCACCAGAATGTGAGCTCCAGGAGGACAGACACCTTAGCTGTCTTGTTCTCTGCTACTTCTGGTACATAGTAAGTTTTATGTAAGTAGAATGGAATGAAAAATGGGAGAAATGGAAGGAAGGAAAGAGAGAGAAAACAAGGTAAAAAGAAAGGGAGAAGGGGAACTGAGCATGCTATAGAACTCTTGGAAACTTGGAAGACATGTCACAATTGTTCTATTCAAAAAAGACCTCCTAGCCAAGAGTAGCAAATGTAACAATGGGACTGGAAGTCAATTAGAAAAAAAAAAAAAGACTAAAAATAATACCAATTGCATTTGTCATTGTGGGGTTTAAAATATGGTGATGTATACCAAGAGTTGGCACAGTGCCAGGCACTGGTGCTTAAAAAAGCTAACTACTTTTATTTGCCATCACTACCATAAAGAAACTATCTTTCACAATGTCAGATGGTCTTGGCTGAGACCTAATGGCACACCTAGGAGTGTCTGTTTAAGAAGGAAGCCATAGGAGGGGCAGCTCACCCAAGTCACTGTGGAGGATCTTACATTTGGGCTTCCTGTAGCATAGAAAAAAGGATGTGAGTTCTCAGAGTGAACTGGAAGAAGGAAGCTCTAAATAGTTGTTACTACTTTTTTCCGCTTAAAATCTTTTAAGACATCCAGTAAACATCAGCATATTAGCCAAGATGCAAAATATGGAAGAATACCATGTCTAGCAATGGGTCCCCCGCACCTATATCCCTTTCTTTTATTCTCTTCCTCCTACACAAGGTGTTTTTTTCTCAGCCTCAGACGGATAAAAAAGGAACTCCCTCAGAACATTCTTTTTCAGCAGTGCATATATTCTGAGACTGCAGTGACTTTAAAGGTAGACATTTGGGGAAGATAGAGACCTAACAAAGGAGAAAGGGGCAGGAAGACAGGAGAAGAGAGTCTAGCAGGAGATAGAGAGGCATTGAAAGAGATTCAGGAGTTGAAAAAAATCCACTAGTATGATTGATCACATTCAGTCTAGGGTTGAGAATCATCAGATTCGTTTGCTCAAACGTTCACCTTCATATACAAGCAGGATCTAGCACTGCCTTCCACCCCCAAATCTCCATCTGACAACCACCAATAACAACACACTTTCAAGGAAGAAACCCTGAAATGGAGGATTCGTTCTGGAGTCTACTCATACAAGGAAAACAATCTGGAAGATTTTCTCAGATATTCAGGCTCAGTATTAGTTAAAGTGAAATTGTTTTATTATTTTCAGCTTGCCAAGAAAATTGTCAAGCAAGGAATAATTACATTTCCCAAGCACCTTTTAATTTGTCATTCGCTGGGGGTTGAAGGAAATGTTTACCTTTCATTCTATGTATTTCTCCTCCCTTTTTCTTTATCTCTGTGATCTTTTTGGACAGAAATCTGAAACATAACTCAATGTCCTAGAAGAAATTAAATCTATCGCATATTATTCTCTAATATGGTATTTGTTATGAAGAAGTAATTATCGTGTAAGCTCTTGGCCACAAAAAATAAACTACATTATAAATACAGTTATCATAACACCGATTATTCAAGACACCAGCAGAAACCTAGATAATCATTCCACAAATTATGAGGAACACATCTCTGATTCAAAGCGATCTCACTAGGCCAGAGGCTGTCAATCATAATATATTTTGTCATGTTGGACTTTTTGGAACAGCTTCATGCAACTGAAGAATGTCATCTGCCAATTAACTCTTGGTATGCCAGGAAAAAAAACACACACACACGAATCAGGGGGTTTTGGTACTTGTTAGAAATAATGATGAGTAAACCAAGTTTCTACCTGTCCTGAGAATTCATTTTTTATGATACACTGAATAATTTGAGGTGTTTTGCAAGCTATCACATCCCCAGCTTTCTTGACTAAATGGGAACTAAGAATATGATATCATTGTTGTCTACGTCTCCCAGAAGATTGCAATCTCTTTGATTTAACGAGTACAATCATGGACTTCCTTATTCTCTGATACACATCTAAGTAAAAGGCTTCTTAACAGAAGAAATAATCACCTTATAAGGGAAGCCTAAAGCTCTCTTTCTGTCCCTTGAGCTCTTGAAACACAACCAAACATTCAAAGTAGTTAACTATTCATAAACAAAGCAAAATGAGTCACAATCTTTCTGTTTTTAATACAGAGTCTCTGAGACTATCCAAGGATTCCCTTGCCCCACCTCCAAGATCTTTACAGTTAACATCGTTTCCTACTCCCTCCTCCTACCCCATGGCTTGGTTCTTGTTATGTACACACATCTAGCATACCTAGGTTCACACTCCTAGCAAGTAACCACACTTCCAGAATACTCTTACTTTCATTTACTTAAACAACAGGAAAGTGACATAGACCCCCAACCCTAAGTTCCTACCCACTGATCTTTCCTTTCCTTCCTTCCAAAATAATGGTTTCCTTTTCTGTACTTCTTTTCCCCTGTTTTTTTGTTTATTTGTTTTGTTTTTTGTTGTTTTTGAGATGGAGTCACACTCTGTTGCCCAGGCTGTAGTGCAGTGAGTGGTACGATCTCCACTCACTACAACCTCCGCCTCCCAGGTTCAAGCGATTCTCCTGCCTCAGCCTCCCGGGTAGCTACAGGTGGGCACCACCAAACCCAGCTACTTTTTGTATTTTTAGTAAAGAAGAGTTTCACCATGTTGGTCAGGCTGGTCTCAAACTCCTGACCTCAGGTGATCCACCTGCCTCGGTCTCCCAAAGTGCTGGGATTACAGGCATGAGCCACCATACCTGGCCTGTACCTTTTTTCATGAGGATAAAACTTTAGCAATATCTGGGGCTCTTGAACCATGAGGTTCCTTCAAAGGGTGCCAGCTCAGGCATCTTGGACATTGAACCTGATTATTGGTGAGGAGGTAAGACAGAGGTAGAGAGAGGATTATGAAAGCACCCCAACCTGTCACAGCTTCTGTGTCTGCCTTTTTTCACTTGATAAATATGGATGGAAAACCAACAAGAAATGCCTCTGGTTTGACTGCATGACTCTCACAGCCATGATAGTAACTAAATAACTTTTCAAAGCTCTGCAGTTCAGAGTTCGTCTTGAGATGGACATCTACCTTATAAGCATTGATGAAAAGATTACAGAGTGATGTCATGAGGAGAAAGGAAATTGGTGCCTTCCAGCTTGGTAGCCTTTGACACTATCCCCAACCATCTATAAGGGGTGATTCAGCTCCAGCCTCTGTGTTCCTCAGATCTTCTGGGAAGATGCCTCCTTTTTAAGGTTCTAGCCCATTAGTTTTAGAAACTTGTTCTAGGAGTATTTCTTCAGGGTCCATACAGAGACCCTTCCCCTTCTCCTCACCTGCAATAGTAGTGGCGGCCAAATTTGGCCCAGTGATCTCGGACAATTTCCTCCACACTCTGCTTTCGGGCAGCAATAATGGAGAGCCAGACCAAGACAGCCCACAGGCCATCCTTCTCTCGGAGGTGGTCAGAGCCTAAGGGTGAAAGAAAAATTCTACTGAGGATTCATTTCTGGGAGCAAAGCAAAAGCTAAATGAACTAAGAAGGCCAGTTAGCAATTGAGTGTTATGTAGACATCATCACCTCTTTATTTTCTTCAAAGCACTTGTCCTTATTTGATGATTTAATGTCCTTATTTAAATGATTGGATCTATTTATCCATTATGTTAAATATGTGTCTCCTGATACATTTGCATTTCTGAAAAATATGCAACTGAAATTCAAATAAAATAACAAAAAGTAAAACTTGGATTCTGAAGGAATCAGAGAGCCAAGTTGACATCTCATTAGCCCAATGAGATTATTCATTTATTCAGTAAATATTTGGTGACCGCTACAATATATCAAGCATTGTTCTACATCTTGGGGTAAAGCAGTGAATAAGATAGTTCTTTACTCATAAAGTTTGAATCCAAGTAGATGGAGTTAGGTGGAGAAAGGCAAAGAAAAGTAGATAAGAGAACAAGATGCATCAAATAAGGATAAGTGCTTTGAAGAAAATCAAGAGGTGTTGATGTCACAGAGCATAACAGCACCAAAAGCTGCTTTACCTAAGGTGGGCTGGCGGTCCCCCCACCCAACAGATATGTCCCCCTGGAACCTGTGAATGTGACCTTATTTTGGGAAATACTCTTTGCAGATATAATTAAGTTAGGAATCTTGAGGTGAGATTATCTCAATCTCATCTGGATTATCCAGGTAGCACCTAAATACAATGATAAATGTTCTTATAAGAAGAGGAGAAGACACAGAAGAGGAGAAATACAGAAGGGCAAGCTATATGCAGATGGAGGCAGAGATTACAGTTATGCCACCACAAGTCATGGAACGTGTGGAACCACCAGAAACTGAAAGAGGCAAGGGGAATCCTCCTCTACAGCCTTCCAAGGAAGCGTGGTCCTGCCAACACCTTGGTTTTAGACTTCTGGCCTCCAGAACTATAAGAGAATACATTTGTACTGCTTTAAGCCACCCAGTTGGTGGTGATTTGTTATGACAGCCCTAGGAGATTAATACAGATAGTTAGGGTTTGCCCCCTCTAAGGTAATGGCATCTGAGCTGACACCTGAGAAGGAGTCAGCCACGCCAAGATCTGGGGATGATGTATTCCAAGCTAGGGCACAGAAAAAGCAAAGTTCCTGAGGTAGGAATGAATAGAGAAGCTAAATCCCACAGCTATTCATACAGAAAGAGTTAGAAGCAGTTCTTATTGCATCATGCACACAAATGAAGACTACAGTCTAAATGACCAGCTTCCTGTGCAATGAGAACCCAGAAGAGTGTGTCACAGGCCCATTTAGGTATCTGTTAGCCAATTATAAGCTCTTTCTGAAGTGAATAAAGCCCTGAATGTAAAGAAATGTGTTGTATTGCGAGACATGTGGTATTCTGGCGAAAGCTTTAGAATTAGGGCTTAAGCCAAATTGCTACCTCACAGATGTGTGGAAAGTTATTACAAAGTCATTAATTCCCCTGAGCCTCAGCTTCTCATTTGTAAAATGGGGACCCCATCACCCATTTTGCAGCATTGTTTTATCAACTTAATCAAGTTAAGAGGACAAGCTCTAGAGTTAAATTTCTCATGTTCTAATCCTGGCTCAGTCATTTAGCTTTGTTTGCAGTACTGATCTGTAACCTATGGACAATAACAGCCCCGACCCTATGGGGTTACTGTCAGGATTAAGCAAGCAAATATGCCTAGATGTTTAGAACAGTGACTGGGATATCACACATTTTTGCTGTTGATCTTGTTAGTGATTTTAATAAAGCTGTGTGCATTACCGCAAGGTGCTGATTCCTCAATACACACTTTCAGAAATTGTTCTTGGTTATTCATGTAATTTTATCCTCTAACTCTAGCAATAGTAACATCTTAAGAAACAGGACTGGGTCCATGGGGTGGACCTTCTTGCAGCAGGGCAATGAGAATGGACCACAGTGCTCTTGGGTTTCAGAACTATGAAACGTACGTAGAAAATATGAAAACCGACAAGGGAGACCCAATGCCACAGAGCTGTTTAACCCCTGAAAATGGGATCAAACAATACTTAAGTCAAACATCTTTGACAACTTCTAACTAAAGCTACAGACCATTTATCGTGCTTGTGACATTTATGGTGTTAAATGTTAAACATTTTTTCTCAATAAGGAAAACATGCAAATGTGAGGGTGGCCGTGAAGGTACTAAAATCAATAAGAGAAAGGATCAGGTTTTTAGTTCTTCCTATACACTGATCAAGGGTCTGTTAATGGCACTGCTGGATGTCCAGTTGTGGTTGACTCTGGGTTAATAGGACCCTGGGCATTAATCATCACACCATGAAGTGTCTTTAGTCTCATCCAGTGAATTCTTCACACTGCTACAAAAATGGAAGAAGTTTGGAAGACTGAGTTAGCTCCATGGCCAACTGCCAAAAAACAAGTCTAGGAAACCCTGCCCAGTGGGATCATTTCAAAACCTTTTGTCCTTTTATAGCTGAAAAAAAAAATCACTTTTATTTACTGGCTAGAGAAAAATACCCTTTTGTTCTAAAACGTGGGCTTTGCATACCTTCGAACTCCAGCTGGATTACATTACCTAGAGATAGAACCGTTAGATGCTGTTAAATCTGTGAGATAAGATGTCATAATTTAGTGCTAGAGGGACATAAAGTTCTTTTAGTTGGATAAACAAAAAAAAACCCACCTCAACATTTGTAGCCAATTGCATAGTAAATTGTGAGTTGGCTTGAATATCCTTGCCTCCAAGTTAAACATTTGCCAAGGTTAATAAGGGGCTGATGATGAAGTAAAATTAACAATGCCCTTTAGAGTTCTTTGAATTTGGGACAGAGACATTAATGATGCTTCAATTACACAGATGTTTTCACTGGATGATTATAGTGTACTTTGGAGTGGGTTTGGGGGCTATAACTCTCCTTTTAAAAAGCCTTTCAGGCAAGTGAACGCTAATGCTGTATCAGCGACAGGCAGATTAAATAAGAAATGCCAGAAAAGCACAAAGGCATCAAACAGTTTTCTAAAATCCCACTATAAACAGAGTAAAAATGGGAGTAGAAATGTTCACGCTATATATATAACAGGGATAATAGGCTGGATATTTTTAAATGTTTTCATAAGTCAATAAGAAAAAGAGAAACCTCAATGGACAATGGCATGAAAGGGCACAAGCATGCAATTTTCAGAGGAAAATACTAACAGTCAACATGGGAACAAAAGTTCACCCTCATTGTGGTCAAAGAAAAGTATGTAAAATGGGATACCATCTGGGGCCTGTCAGGTTAGCAAAGGTTGGACGGGGGAAGAGTTAACTTGGCAATAATGATCAATAGTCTTTAAAAATATCATTCAGCTTTCAACCCAGCTACTTTATTTCTTAACCTTAAGTCATAGGACATACAATGAAGTAGATACAAGGATAAAGAAAAATTGGAAAAATATTGTTGTTTTATTTTTCTGAGACAGGGTCTTGCTGTCACCTGGGCTGGAGTGCAGGGGTTCGATCATGGTTCACTGCAGCCTCGACCTCCCAGGCTCAAGTGATCCTCCCACCTCAGTGTCTCTAGTAGCTGGGACTCTAGGTGCACACCACCATGCCTGGCTAATTTATTTATTTACTTTTTTAGAGGTGGGGTCTCACTATGTTGCCCAGGCTTAATTGTTGAACAATAGGATCATTGTACAAAATTTATTCAAAACCTTGTGTGTAGAAAAAATAAATAAGAATCTTTGGTAAGACAGAAAACCATGTTTATTCAATTCTTTTTATTTTATTTTATTTTTATAGTTTCAGGAGGTACAAGTTCATGGATATATTGCCAAGTGGCCTTTAGTGTACTTATCACTCAAATAGAAAACATTGTATCCAATAGGTAATTGTTCATTCCATTTTAATAAATGAAAAATCAGTTTACTAAAAAAGAATATTCAGTATATTTTTATAAAAAATATGTGTATATGTGTGTGCACAGGTAAACAGAAGAATATTCACCAAACTGTTAACATGGATATTATCTCTGAAGTGGTAGAACTGCAGATGTTTTTCCTTTCTTTCCTTTTAAATATTTTCACAACAATGTGTTATTTCATAAGAAAAAAATAAAATTGTAAAGTTGTTGGCCGGGCACGGTGGCTCACACCTATAATCACAGCACTTTGGGAGGTTGAGGTGGGTGAATCACCTGAGATCAGGAGTTCGAGACCAGCCTGGCCAACATGGTGAAACCTCGTCTCTACTAAAAATACAAAAAAAAAAAAATTAGCCGGGCATGGCGGCAGACACATGTAATCCCAGCTACTTGGGAGGTTGAGGCAAGAGAATCATTTGAACCCAGAAGGTAGAGGTTGCAATGAGCTGAGATCACACCAATGCACTTCAGCCTGGGCAACAAGAGTGAAACTCCATCTCAAAAAATAAAAATAAAAATAAAAATAAAGAAAGTTGTCAATGGTGCATAGAAATTCACATTTAAAACATGCCTTTTCTAGAGTCATATAGTTGGGCTCATCTAGTATGTATTTTTTTTCTGATTGTCTTCTTTTGCTTAACAATATGCATTTATGGTTCCTTCATGTCTTTTTATGGCTTGAGAGTGCATGATTTTTTAGCACTGAATAACACCAGCACAATTTTTGAAGCTTGCTGCCTGGCTCAGGACATTGCAGGGAGAATGTACCCATATTTCCAAAGCTGTAAGTACCACTCACCTTGCCTTTCTCATCCAATGTAGCCCGGCCCAAAGCCCATGCAACCTTATTCTGAGCAGCCCTGAGAAGCAGCCATTTCCACCCACACACCAGAAAGAGGGCGCTCAGCTCTTCTCTGCCATAACTCCAACAAAAACTGGTACAAAAAAAGAAGGCCGTTTTTTTTTTTCCCTAGAGAAATATCACTGTTCCCCCTCCACTCAAATTAAACTTTGAATTTTCTCAATCTTCAAAACCATGCTACGTGAACTAGGCAGTACACTAGTAAGTATATTGCCCTCACAAAAGAAAAGGAAAAATAAAGACAATGCTCAATCATCTTAAAGGTGTTTTCTTCACATGGAAACACCAGTGTGGACACAGCTCAATAAAGCATCACATGCATTACTAACAGATCAAGCCACTACAGCTGAAACTCAGATAAGGAAATTCTAAATTTGTCAATTAGGAAAAATGTAAGTCAATTTGCACCTGTTGCCAACTCCAAGTTGTAACATAGGTTAACAATTTTCAAGTCTGCACTGCACATTAGAATCACCTAAGGAACTTTTAAAAAATACCAACTCTCAGGTCTCACCCTGAACCAATAAAATAAAAACTTTTAATGATGGGGCCCAGGCATTGGTATTGCTTTTTTAAAAACTCCTTGGGTGATTTTCACAGGCAGCCAGGCTTGAGAGCCACTCCCTTCAGCAGAAAGGCACCGACCGTATGCAGTCTCATGTTTGGGGCAGATTGCCTGAGGGTAGTGAGTTAGGCCTCTTCCTCTTTTTACTTGAATGTGGTGCTAAGGGAAAGCAGCCATTGGTCTCCCATTTAATGCACGGCTCTGGCCTTGCTAACATGAGGGTTCTCACTGGAGTCAGCTTCAGTATCAAGGTCTCTCCTTGCCATTTTCATCTGGAAAACTGAGGACCTTGCCAGCTTTGGAATGACCAGCTCATCCTGGTTTGCATGGGATTTTCCCACTTTTAGCACATAAAGTCCCACATCCCACAGAACTTCTTAGTCCTGGACAAACCAGGATTGTTGGTCATACAATAAGAAAGGCCACTCACTCAAAGAGGTTCCTGATTATTTTTGAAGCACAATTACAAAGAGGATAAATTCCATTCTAAGAAGAAAGCAGCAAGGCACCAGGCACTGTGCTAGGGGATTTTATGCATCTATTATTTAATTTCCACAATTTGATAGCCCCCTTTTACAAATAAGAGATTGAGCTTAGGTCATCTGTATGAGGTCACACAGCTACTAAGTGGTAAAAAGAGGGTTCCAAGCTGGGCAATTTGGCTCCAAAGCCTATGGACAACTGCCACTGGATTATCCCAGCAATGCTGTGGCCCTCAGGAGTTGCAAGAAAGCAGGTAAAGCATCCTGTGTGGTGAGAGCTGGGGCAGGCTTTCTAAAGGACAAGCTGCAAATTTTCCCTTTATTTCTCCAGTTTACATTTTTTCATTTAGAAATGGTTTTCATTAATTTGCAGTGAAATTCTCTTCATCCTTTTTCAGCTACTCAAGACAAAACTTTGTCTTCGAAAAATAGTGGAGTTATGAGGTTGAAGTGGGGCCACTCTTTTTGGGTGGACCTGAGATTTGAGAACATGCTACAGAATTGCGATGGAGATAGATCGATCGGTACACTGATAGATTGATTTTCATTTCTCAAACCACTTACGTTCAGATCTTTAATATCAGGGAAAAAGCAAGACTCACTGAAAAAAAAGTCACCTTTCTATGCTTAAAAACATGTTCTTAAATGTACCAATGTTCATCAACTAGAGAACAAAGCTCTCCCACATGTAAGTCTGTCAGTGTCAGGTGTGAGCGCAGAAGAGTCAGACAGCAGCAAAGGACACATCCTGTGCTGTGGGCAATGTGGCTCCCAATGAATAATTCTATGTCACAACATATTTAATAAGTAAAATAATAATAAATAGTGTTTCACACAAGGCTGATATCCTGACCACAGCAACACCCTATAAACTCCCTGAGGGAAGGGCCTGTGTCTGAAATTACTCCTCACTCTACCCTGGGCTGGATCATAGAAGGTGTGCAGTAAATGTTCATTGAATGAATAAATGAATGCCTCTCTAGTATGTAGTACATTTAATTCATCAGATTTGCTCCTCACTAAGGGTAGCTAGTTAGAAGCAACCTGAAATATCATGATGGAAGAAACCTACAGATCATCCCCTCAAACGAAGTTGTCTCATAGTGAGGAAATTGAATCACAGAGAAGCTAAGCTGTTTGTCCAAGAGAGGGGGAGTCAAGATGGAAGCTGGGTCCCTTAACCTCTCATGCCATGCTGTTTACATGACACCATTCTCCCAAGTTCCCTGGCATTCCTTCCATCTTCATCCAAAAGAATAACCAGGAGGGGACTGGGGAGGGTGGGAAATGACTCATCAGCATGACCTGAAAATAGCAGCAGCAGATACTGTGAAGCCAGCAAGGTAGGGTTTGAATTGTGGCTCAGCCAGTGCGACCTTGGCCAGCGGCTTGACATTCCTCCCTAAACCTCAATGACTTCATCAATAAAATGGGGTCATTAGGGTCCCTACCCCATCATTGTGAAGACGACTTTAAAATAAAGTACAAGCAGCGCTAGGAATTGTGTCTATCATTTAGGAGGCATCAAGCCATCTATCTCAGAGCAGGGAGCACATTAACCATATCATGGCCAGCCAGCTGGCACACTTCCCTCACAGAGCATACCAGCGAGCTCCTAACTCATATATCCCAACTCATTTTTTTTTTTTTTTTTTTGTCACCAAGGCAGATAGGAACAACAGGACTCTGAGTTGTCTTTTTCTTTTAGATGGAGTCTCACTCTGTCACCTAGGCTGGAGTGCAATGGCATGATCTTGGCTCATCACAACCTCCACCTCCTGGGTTCAAGCGATTCTCCTGCCTCAGCCTCCCGAGTAGCTGGGATTACAGGCAACTGCCACCACACCCGGCTAATTTTTGTATTATTAATAGAGATGAGGTTTCACCATTTTGGCCAGGCTGGTCTTGAACTCCTGACCTCAGGAGTTCACCCTCCTTGGCCTCCCAAAGTGCTGGGATTACAGGTATGAGCCACCACACCCAATCTCTCTCTCTTTTTTTTTTTTTTTTTTTTTTTTAAAGAGACAGGGTCTTGCTATGTTGCCCAAGCTGGCCTTGAACTCCTGGCCTCAGGCAATCCTCCTGCCTTAGCCTCCCACATAGGCACAAACCACCATACCCCATTTAAGAGTTATTCCTTGACAGGTCATACACTGAACCAAAAATCTCGCCAGTGGCTTTTAAGGTTGAAGACCTGTCACTTCTACAGTCACTATACTGTGTTCTCAGTGGGGCCACCTAGTAACTAGTAGTCTCCTAGAATGCAGATTGGGAAGCCTCAAAGCACAACTTTAGGGATTGTATCTAAATCCCAAGGGACAGTTCTCCTTGTTAAAAATCCCTTACTAGACACTGGGAAAAGAACCCCTTAGTCGGTTTGGAAGTCTTCAGTCTCTGACCAGAGGCCATGATGTCCCAGTCAGTCCCAGGATACTCTGGTCAGTACAGATGTGGTCTCAGAAGCCCCACTCCTTTGTTTCTGCTCCACAATTAGGTGTCACACAACACTCCCTCTTACCACTTTTCATCAGCTTGGAGGATTAATAGAAGGATCAATGGAACTGGGACCATTGAGACTCCAAGAAAGGGATCTCAGGTAATGGAGACATTCTTCCAATGCTAACTGAGAGTTCTGTTTCCTAGCACAGGTGTTGATCATTTACAGAAGATCCAGAAGGGAGTTTCAATTTTCTGGCTTTATAAGAAGGCTCACGGGGATGTCAATCATAGCACCTCTGTGCTCTGGCCCAGCCTAGATTGAACTGCATACATGCACTCAGACTGTTTCAAATAGCCCCACAGAGAAACTGCTCATCTAGCACTGATAATGCTGTCATCATGGCCTCCTAAACCCACATCTGCAACCCAGCCAAATTTATACACACTGGCCACAAACAAGAAAAAGAAGTGCAGTAGGACCTCAGTAATCTGAAATGCATGGCTATATGGCCTCTTTCTCCCTCCTAGAGACTAGAGTTGGCAGATGCAAAAATAGACAAATGTATAGGGAATAACCATCCAGACAGGCAATGGACTAAAGTTTTCCTATATTTTACCTTTTGAAGACATAAAATAGTAAATGTAATAATTGTATAAATAAGAGACAGCTAAACTTATTCAGTGTTTGTGCAACAGCACTACTGTGAACCCAATCTTCAGTTAGGATATACATCATTCATATGTGAAATATAAATGAAGAAAGAGGTGTGGCCCTAAACATGTTACAAACTCTACAACTCTCAGGGGAAATAAAATGTTCATTCACAAAGTAACTGGAGAATAATAACATAAACCATAAGACAATAAAGCACAAAGTGACTATGCTAAAGTCAGTAAGAATTTGGTGCATACAAAAGATCACTAAAGCTGGAACCTAGCCCACTATTGAACATGGCTATTTCTGTTATTGTCAACAACCACATGCATAAGAAATAAACAAGTTAATACAACAAATTATAAATACTTTAAAATCTGTTTATTAACACTAGTTTCAGGAAGGGAGATCTTCCTAGAAGCATGTTGTTAGCTATTAGTTTGTACTGACGATTATAATGATTGAGAATATTTAAAAATTATATTTTATATAATTCTAGTTTTATCATTCATAACATTTCTCCCCATCCCTTTCCAAATAGTCTATATTTGTGCAATTTTGTTTTATAAACCTTCCCAAATCTTGGGATACCCAAACACCCAGATCTTCAGAAACACATCCATTTAAGGATGACAAAAAGATAACTACTAGTAATGCAAGGAAGAAATGACAAAATGAAAATTCTTTGTTTCTTCCTTCCACCCACCTACCTTCCATTCATCTTTCCAGCCTTCCTTCCCTTCTACCATTCATCCTTCTATCTTTCCACCCATCCTACAACCATTTACTTAGGGCCGAACATTTATCAAACAAATAGAGCTGAACAAGATAGACATGGGCCCTGTCTTCAGGGCATTTACAATATTGGCATGGAATCCATGCATGGAAGCATCCAGCAAACCTCAGAAGACTGGAAAGATACTCAGGAGTCCTTGCGACACAGAATACACATATACTCGGGGCCTCATCTTGTGCTAGAAATTGTGCACATATGAAAACAGTCAACCTCAAGAGCACCAGGCTGTACTCAGAGTTCACAGTGGAAAAATTTGGTGTGACAAGTATGGACAACTCATGCTAATGCCAGGAGCTCTGGATTCAATTCCAAATTTCTAGAAAGAGATGAATACATACAAGAGGTACATACTAAGTGCTTATCAAAAAAACACTATTATTTTTGTGAAAGACTCAACAAAGTACTTACTTGGAAATAATAAACATTGTTACATCACTTGATTTTTGTTGGCAAATTTGTATGACTATTGACATTAGTTTTTCAAGAATACATAGTCAAAAGCAATAGTGGCCGGCATGGTGGTTAATGCCTGCAATCCCAGCACTTTGGGAGGCCAAGGTGGGTGGATCACTTGAGGCCAGCAGTTTTAGACCACCCTGGCCAACATGGCAAAATCCTGTCTCTACTAAAAACACAAAAATTAGCCAAGGGGTGATGGCGCACGCCTGTGGTCCTGCTACTTGGGAGGCTGAGGCATGAAAATCGCCTAAACCCAGGAGGCAGAGGTTGCAGTGAGCCGAGATAGTGCCACTGCACTCCAGCCTGGGCAACAGAGCAAGACTCCATCTCCAAAGTAATAATAATAATAATACTGAAGATGGTAGCCAGGCTTGGAGATCTTCCAGGCATTCACAAAGAGAACCATTCTTCAGTATACCTGTGAGTATTAACACAGCTCTGGGCTGTGACAATTTATATATTCCCAAAATGGTATGACTTCTTAGAAAACTAACGATAATGATGGAAACCAATAGAACATTTTCAACAAATTCCCCCCAAAACTTCAAAGTTTTTGTTTTATCAGATCTTAATGTTACTGTTTTAACACAGTATGTTTTTGTGTATGGGAACAAGCCCAGATTTCTTCAAATTTGGAACTTTAGAGGAGTAGCCAGAATGCCATTTAGATGAACAATCTTCTTCTATTTAAGTCTGAGGATTGACAAAACAGTCTCCTTTTCCCTTGTAAAGCAGTTTTCTGAGACCCTTCCCAGGAAGTGGGTGCATACCTGGTCCCAGCACAAAATATAACTTGTCTTCTTAAGTGACCTTGGTTCTTCAATAGAGCAAGAAATGCAGGCTTCTTATTTTCCAGGACCTGGAGCTTTCCAAGGGAGAGAAGTTCCAGCACTGACACCTGTCACCAGCTTATGACCTTGGCAAGTTCTGAGAGCTGAAGATGCTGGCAAGGGAAATTTTCACTCAGGATATATCTTTCTTCTTTTGAATCTATCCTTGGGCAAAAGCTTAGCATTCTCAGCCTGAGGCAGATCTGTATTTTGAAGCTTTCTTGGCATGAAACTACACATTTCTGGTTGGTACTCAGTTCCATGACCCAGGCATGCTGGAAAAAAGCCTTCAGTTGAGAAAGCTTGGATCAATTTTAGAAGTTCCCCGCCTGTACCGAGGCTAGAATCTTCCATCTTTCCTCCTGTAGTTAGCCCATTTAATTCTGAAAACCATATCCCAAGATGGAGAGCGCCTATGATCAGCTGACTTTTACAGGTTGTGAATAAGAGTCAGAGAGGCCACACGGCTTGTCTATAAATAGTAGGCAAGGGTCTCGAATATGGGTCATCAGCCTGATATTCCTGTGCCTTTGTACTGCCACGTCCAAACCTGGTGTGGCATCTCAGCACATTCTTGCTACTCATTCTCGTGAAAAGCAAAACTACTGGTTTTCCCTTAAGCAATGTTTTCTATTCCTGACTGCACATGGGAATTACTTGAGGATCCGAATTTAAAATGCAGGTTCTCAGGCTCCACACTGCCAGGGATTCAAAGTGGGGGTGGGGTGGAAAATCTGCATTTTTAATAATCTTTCCTTGTGATCCTGCCACAGCCAGCTCAGTGCAGTAAGGAAGCTCAGTGCAAGAGCAGAATAAAGCTACTTTCTCTTTCCAAGGCTGGGTGGCCTAACTCCTTCAGACCTTCGATGGGGCATTTACTGCTGAGTGCGGGAGAGAGAGAATTAGTCATTGTTTTCATGGGAGAGACTAATTAGCACAGTGGAAAGTGTCATACACTTTAGGGCAAGGGACTTGTCTTTTAGTTCCATTATAATTTTTTTTCTTTTCTTTTTTTTTTTTTTTTTTTTTTTTTTTTGCCATAGTCTCACTCTATCTCCCAGGCTGGAGTGCAGTTGTGCAATCTCAGCTCACTGCAACATTTGCCTCCCAGGTTCAAGTGATTCTCCTGCCTCAGATTCCCAAGTAGCTGGGATTACAGGCGTCTGCCACCACACCCGGCTAATTTTTGTATTTTTAGTAGAGACGGGGTTTCATCATGTTGGCCAGGCTGTCTCAAACTCCTGACCACAAGTGATCTGCCCACCTCTGCCTCCCAAAGTGTTGCGATTACAAGCATGAACCACCACACCCGACCTGTTCCACTGTAATTTAATTCAAGCGGAGAACTTTTCCAAGCTCCATGGGCACGAGTGCGTCACTTAACCGTGTCCTGGGCTTGGGGGCTTTATCTTGTCTGTCAAAGCAGCCTAAAGTCACTTTAACCTGCAGAATGGCAGAGAAGGCAGTATTTTAAAGCCTTATACACTGAAAACTCTCTTGTGCTCCTTTAAAGGAAAATGATAGATAACTATAAATTGAGAGACTTTTAAAACTACATTCAAGCCCAGCCTATGTGTTGCAATCGGCATAGCTGTCTAAAAACAAAGCTTGCTGCCGTGTCTGTAAGCAGACCTCCCACCATGCAGAATGTGGCATCCTATTTCCGGTTGACTCACGTCCCAGCATCCAAGATGTACAGGCAAAGGGCTTCAAGAATTGCCCCCTCACCTGTATTTCCAATACTACTTTTTGAAACTTCCTTCTCTACCCTACCCTATACATCAAAGGTCAGCAAACTACAGCCCATGGGCCAAATCCAGACTTAATTTTTTGTAATCAACGTTTTATTCAAACACAGCCTTGCTCATTTGCTTATGTACTGCCTATAATTGCTTTTGTGCTACAATGACAGATTTGAGTAATTGTGATGGAGACCTTTGTCTCACAATCTGGGGGCCTCTTGGCCCCCAAAGCCTAAAATATTTGCTATCTGGCCCTTTATGAGAAAAGTTTGCTGACCTCTGCTATAGAATCAGTTTTTAAATTTAGACTTTTTTGACTAAGACCTACAATAAATACATTTTTCCATGCAACCTGCTATACCCATACACACATGTACGCATATTTACATGCACACATGAACATTTCAAAAACAGGATCTTTACTGCATGAAATGAACATGCCCCCACATTCCCTGCTCTCCCACCTCTATTCCTCCCTGGACATCACTCCCTGGCAAGACCTTGCTCTTTCTTCTCTATGTGTACATCCACTGCCCCAATCCTTCTGTAAGCACTCATTTAACTTCCATCTCTCATAAAGTGTGCTTCAAATCTCCAGCCCAAAAGCACTTTCTCCTTTTGTCCTCTCCCATAGCACACTTTCTACTCCTCAGCTGCGGTGCTTCAAAGTTTCTGCTTTGTAGAGGAATCATCTATGCATCTCTCTTTCTTTCTCTCTCTCTCTCTCTTTCTTTCTTTTTAGACAGTGTCTTGCTGTGTCACCCAGACTGGGGTGGCATGGCTCATCATAGCTCACTGCAGCCTGGAACTCCTGGGTTCAAGAGATTCTTCTGCCTCAGCTTCCCAAGTAGCTAGGACTACATGTACATGCCACCCCCTGGCTAATTTTTTTATTTTCTGTAGAGATGGGGTCTTAACTTCGTTGCCCAGGCTGGTCCTAAACTCCTGGGCTCAAGTGATCCTCCCTCCTTGGACTTCCAAGTGCACCTTTCTTATATGCCCTAAAGTGCTCAGAAATTCGGAAGGGTGTGGTGCTGAGCATTTTGTATTCTACACACTGTCCAACACAATGCCTGGTACTGTGTCAGCACTGAATAAATGTTTATTGAATTGAAATAGGCAAATATTTATTACTAAAAGCGTAACATGGCTTACACATGGAATGTTTATCTCTTTAATTGGAAACTAAAAGTCTATAATATATTATAAACACTTAATAAATGCTTATAAAGACAGAGAAAAGGGATAACCTGTACTTACCATTTTTCATTCCAGTTTCTAGATTTGTTTTACTAACTAGTGACAGAATTATTGTATACGATATATAATTTCCAATTTTTTGAGTTACAGTCACTGGTCTAAGCACACCAAAGAGGAAGGAAATCACTCTATTCGTTAGGGCCCCAGCAGAAAAAGGGTATACTAGTTTTGGCTGTCCAGAGCAGAGCTACCATCTGCATATCCTGAATTTAGACAGTAGTACCTGAGAAAGCTTGATACGGTCTCTTTTTGTCCCAGGAAACAAAAATGTGTGACATCTCTCGTGTACTATTAATTGTAGTGTTGGTAGGGTCCAACTGATTCGTGTAAGAAGAGAAAACATCCCAGGAAAAATTCCTTCATGAAGCCCAACATGACTTGAAATACTCATTATGATCATTTAGAGTGAATTTGTTATAATCTGTTTAAGCAGGACCCATAGGACTTATTCTCAGAAATTCAAGTATGAGTTTATACCAGGAAATCAATTATGATATTTCATTATATTCATATAACAAAAAAGAAAAACCATATTAATATATCACTAGATTCTGACAAGGTACCTGATAAATCCAGCAGTCATTTCTAATAAGACTCTAAGTAAATAGGAATGGGAACAATAGTCTATATAAACATGATAAAGATTTTACCAATATTAAAAAGCAATCATCAAAACAGATGGTAAAATATTAATACTAAATCCATTGCCACTAAAATTAACTTTTTATTACTTATTATTTTGAAGATGATAGCTACTGAAATAAGATAAGAATATGAAATAAAGGGTGTATGTATGTTCTCACTTATAAGTGGGAGCTAAATGATGAGAACTGATGAACACAAAGAAAGAAACAACAGACACTGGGATCTACTTGAGGAGGAGGGTGGGAGGAGCGAGAGGAGCAGAAAAGACAACTATTGGGTACTGGGCTTAATTTCCGGGTGATGAAATAATCTGTACAACAAACACCTGTGACACGAGTTTGCCTGTGTGACAAACATTCACATGTACACCTGAGGAAAGAAAAAGAGAGACAGAGGGAGAGGGAGAGGGGAAGGGTTGTAGATATTAGGGGAAAAACAAGAAAAATATTTTATTCATAGATTATATGACTGTATATTTTAAAATCCCAAGAGAATATAGAATTTTTGGAAAAAATCCACTACAATTAATATGATAATTATATTAATAATTACTATAATTGCAACTAAGGAAGTTGCAAACCAGAGAAAAACCATATTAATCAATAGCTTCTCTTTACACAAACATTAAGCAAATTAGAAAGGAAAATTAGGACAGCAGCATCAAAATTAAGGCAATTTTAAAGCTCTACAGGAAATATGACCCAGTTTCTTCAATGAATAAATAATAAGGGCAAAATGTAAAGAAGAGAAATGTAGATTAAAAGAGACTTAAGAGACGTATCAGCCAATTACAATGTAAGATATTTTAGATCCAATTAGAACAAACTGTTAACGGGAAGGGGGAAAATGAAGATAGAGGAAATTATTAAGAAATTACTTTCGGAGTTCCACTTGTGTACTTCTCTTTAGGATATGGAAATCAGTAAGAGAAAGCTATTCCCGTCCTAGCAATGGTAAAAGACCAGGAAATCTCAAACATGATAAGTTTTCTTGAACTCAGAGATCTGAGATAACAAGACAGTCAAGTGAATTCCAAAGAGAAGCCACTCCAAGGAGAGACAGATCCTGAAAACTCTCTCAGCTTTGGCAAAGCACAGGAGAAAGAGGAGGCTGCCATAAAAAACAGATAATAAGAAATCACGTAAGAGTTTAAAAAATTCTTAAAGGCCTAGTATAGGCTCTCACGTTACTTTAAAATCATTTGGGGTCCCAGGTACAAGGGGCACATTTTCAAGTTATTTTCCACAGATCTCCACTGGGTCCTCACAAAAAATTAGGAACAAAGAGGGAAACTTGGTGGTACAAGTATGCAAGCAATGATCAGCTGCCGCTGGGAAAGCATGAAGCCCTTCTGCTCCTCAAAACCCTTCTCTCAAATGAAACAAACGCTTTACGCTCCTAGGTGTACACGCTGAAAACCTTCTCATCCCCAGGTCCAGAAAAAGATCTATTGTCTCTGAGAGACGGGCAAAAGTAAGAACCCTTCTGCCTCTGGGGAGAGGGTATGAAATCTTGTGGTCAGAATCCTGCACCAACACTAGTCAGAGGTCAGTGCTACCAGGGAAGGTTTAAGAGCCTGGAGATAGAACTCTATTTTGTGTCACAGACTTGCAGTCGCTACTGAAAACTAAGGGTGAAACAGGACCACTTAAAAACCTCTCCAGTACCCTTCCCCAGTTCCAGTACCCAGTAAAAATATGCCACTGCTGGGGGAATTTAAAACCTGTGGTTCACTGAAGGTTAAAACAGAAACAGTAAAACCCAAATCCAGTTCACCGCTTGACTAGGTTAACTTAACCTTCCACACTAATTGCCCCAAAAAAGAGTTGTACCCATTTCTAGGCATAAATACAACTGACCTGAATATCTACTGTTCTTATCCACATATTGTTCAGCATTCAGTAAAAAATTATGAGATCTACAAAAAGCAGGAAAACCCTAACCCTTGTCAAGAGATAAAGCAATCAACTGAATCAAAGTCAGAGAAGAACCAGAGATTGGAACTATCAGACAGGGTGTTTAAAATAACCATATCTAATATGTTAAATGAGCTAATGAAAAAGATAAACAATTACATAAACAGATGGGGAATTTCAGAGAGCTGAAAAATATTTTAAAAGAGTCAAAGATAAATGCTAAAAAAAAAAAAAAAACCAGCATCAGAAATGAAGATTTCCTTCAACAGGCTCATCAGCAGATTAGACACAGCTAAGGAAAGAATCAGTGAACTAAAAGGTGTTCCAATAGAGATGATCTAAACTGAAACACAAGAAGAAAAAAGGGGAGAAATAAATCAGAACAATGAAGGTAAGAGCTCATTTATCATCACAAATTATCTAACACATGTGTAATTGGAGCCTCAGAAGGACAAGAGATGAAGAATGGGGAAGGAGAAATATTTGAAAAAATAATAGTTGAGCATTTCCTAAAATTAATGAACAACAACAAACAACAGAGCCAAGAATTCAAGAGAACCCCACACAGAGTTAAACACATACATGCATACACCCCTAGACATATCATTAATATAATAAGACCTTTGAAAATCAAAGATTAAAAAAAATTGAAGTCAGCCAAAGGCAGGAGATTTTGGGGTACTTTACATACAGAGGAATAAATATAAAAATTAAATCCAACTTCTTGGAAATGATACAAGCCAGAAAACAACTGGATGACATATTTAAAGTATGTAAAAAAAGAAAATGTTTTTAATATTTTAGGTGTGATAATGGTACTGTGGTTATGTGTTTTTTCTGAACAAGAGCCCTTATATTTAAAGATTCATCTTGAAATACTTATGGATAAAACAATAAGCTACAGAGGATTGCTTCACAATAATCAGGGAGGAACATTCCCCTGTGGATGAGGGTAGAGATAAAGGAAGACTGACCACAAGTTTATGACAGTTGAAATGGAAGTGACAGGAACATGGGGATTCAATGCAATATTCTCTCTACTCTTATACACTTTAAAGATTTCCATAATATAAATTTTTAAAGAAAGAGAAATTTCTAAAAAGAAGAAACAAAATGGACAAAACAGGTAAGCATATCACAACACATACTCTACTAGGTTTTTCTGACTTTTTTGCCTCTATTTAACTGTTCCTGTGTAATTCACAGAAAGTTCACAGGTCTCCAAACTGAGATCACAAAAGGCTGCAGCCACCCTCCCCAGTAACATCAACCCAACAAAGCCTACCAGTGCCAAAGCTCTCTTCCCCACACAGATTGCACCGTCCTGAGTCCATCAGATTTGAGAAGAATCTCCATCCAGCTGGGGTCTCATATACAGGGACCTTCATTGATTTGGCCACTCTGAAAAACGAAATTTGAGAAAAGTCGATTCATACACCTCATTTTCAGTTTTTTCTCAGCATAGTAGGGGAAGTCTTTAGGATCTACTAATTCCATAGCTAGATTTCAGAACAATTTGGGTAGTGTTGACAGATTTCAGGATATCAAGTCATAAGTTAGAAAATAATAAATAACCCATTTCAATGGTTCTCAATTTTGCTTTCTCCACCATATAGAAAATATTAAGTTAATATACAGAATATTTTTTACATTTGTTTCACTTCTATACATTTTTCTTTATCTTTTTGGAAAGAGTCCACGTGGGGATATCAGAATCTAAATTAAGAGGGTATTTGGGCACAAACACTTTGCAACATTGTTTAACAGTATCTACTAAAGATGAACTTACCCATATTCTATGAACCAGAAATTCAACTCCTAGAAATTACTAATGACATGTAGCGGACACTGTGATGTGCTGCTCAGATTTACCCCGACCACACCCACCCACCTGCTCCCCAATGGACACACACGTGCACACACACATACACACACACTTTAGACATCTTAGGATTAAAATATGCATCCTACCAGCTATTAGGAATGCTGATTGCTGACAGCTCGCAGATGTGGCCCCTATTCTTTGCCAAAGAGAGATGTCTCACCCCAAATCATGTTCCCATGCCTGGGTTAATCCACATTCAGTGACTGGTATAAAGGGTTGTTTAAAGACCTGGCCTCCTTGCCCCAATTTTGCACAACTCTAGAGGGCCATTTCAGCTCCAGAGCTCCCCACAGGTTGGCTGAGGCCTTTGTTGTGACTGCATTTCAATCCAACTTCTCTGTGTTCAATCCTCCTTTCTCACTCCCCCATAAGTTTTTATCTTGAATGCAACTTTGATCGTGAAGGCAGAAAGGAATAAACTTCCTGAAAGCAAATATCTCTCAGAGTTGCTTCCTGGGGAACACAGTGTGCAATGTTGCTCAACCGGGTGTATATATAAGATTTTACAAGAATGATCATAGAATCACAATTTGTAATAATTGAAACAATCCTAATGTCCATCAAAGTAGAATGGACAAATAATTTGTGATATACAATGTAATACTATAAATCCTATTGTGCAAACTATGGCCACATGCAACAATTTGAATGACTCTCGTAAATACCACCCAGACAGGATCTGGATTATGATGGCTTGACTTACAATTTTTCCCCTTTATGATTGGTTTATCCAGTTACAATCCCATCATAAGTTGAGAAGCTCCTATGACTTATGGTGGGGTTGTGGTTTCTACTGAATGACTCTCGCTTTTGCACCATCATAAAGTCAAAAACTCTTAAGTTGAACCATCATACATCAGAGACTGTGTGCTGTGTTGCCAGCATTAAATGCATTTTTGACTTAACGATATTTTTGATTTAAGATGGGTTTATCAGGATGCAATATCATCTTAAGTTAAAGAGCATCTGTATTAAGTGAAAGAAGTCAGTAACAAAGGTATATACACCGTATTGTTCCACTTAGATAAAATTCAAAAACAGCCAAAACTTATCAATGCTGTCAAGTTTCAGGCTCAGAGAAGTCAAGTTTTTGTTCAAAGTCTCACAGAGGTAAGGGGCAGTGCTAGAAATGGGACCCAGATCTGCTTAGTTCTCCTCATGTTCCATTCCATTACACCATCCTGTCTCTTCAAATGTCTTAGTGCTTCATGAGGGATGTAGATCTCAAAGCAGGCTAGGGAATGAGCTGATACCACAGACATTGGCCTGAAGAGTTTCATCTTCCCCACATGCTAGCAACTCAAAGAGAAAAACACCAAATGCCTACCAACAGCAAGATTTAGTTATTTAAAGGCTGTGAGTGCAGGGGATGACCATAGAGTGGGATCAATGAGGGTCTTGAGAAAGAAGAGGAAGAAAGACAAACACAGGATAAAATACACCACATAGTAATGATTCCTTTAGGTTGGCTTTGCGGCCAGCTAAAGGAAAAAAACATCTAGAAACTCTTGCCATGGGAAGGTGAACACCTCGCTTTTCACAAACCCCAAATACAACGAATGTGCTCAGGACTGAAAAATTGTGTGCTGCCTCTTCCAGTTTGTATTGAAAAGCACTTTTCAGGTGGTCAGCTGTTATTTCAAATATTCTGTCTTCTCTCTTTTTCAATGGTTTAAGAAAGATACAGAATCATGCTTACATCCTGGTAGGAACAATGAAAGAAACCATCCACAAACTGTACAGCAAAGGTAAATTTTCATTTACCTTTATAATAACATTATTTTCATGGTCAGAAGACTATGGAAGGTCAGAAAAACATTAATTTCATCGTCAGAAGCTCAAGGAAGAGAGAATAAGTCACACAGAAGCCTTCTGGGACAGCACATAGTCAAGCCTGGGTCAAAGTTAATTCAACAAAGATGAATGCATATGGATGACAAATAAAATGCGCAACATGGGGCAGAGGTGAGGGTGAGAGTGAGGGTACAGGGTGTGGGGATGTATGTTCTCTGACCAAAACATTCTTGTAGGTTCAAAGCCAAGTTGGCAGGTCTGAAGGGAGGGAAAAGGATTTCCCCAGCTCCCACCCTTTCGAATTAATCACTGTCAGGAGGTCATCAAGCTGAAGGCTGTGGCTGGATTTTAAAGGAACGGATACTTTTATAACTATGAGCCACAGTTGCAGCTATCCAAGCCAAAATAACAATATGGGTAATCAAATTCCAGGATGCTGGGTATGAGTTAATTGTGTCCTAGGGTCAAAAAGGAATTTCCCTCTCTCCTCCCTCTCCTGAACTTGGGATTCATCCCAAACACAGCATTCAGCAGATACCATGCGTTAGACAGGTTTTTGGCAGGAGGCCCCTGGAATCTCTGAAATCCTCTAGTACAAAAGCTGAAAACGAAGTTGCCCATGCTGAGGGGCTGAACCCTTCTCCCCAACTGCTTGCCATTGTGTGGGGGAGATAAACATGAGAACTCACTTGCTAGGAAAGGCCAGAGTGTGAAGGGAAAAAAGGAAAAGTAACCTGGACCACATTTTTCCTGCAAGTGAGAATGAGCCTGAAAACTATGCTGGATATAACTCTTTAGTCTGAATTTTAAAACCTCCTAAAATGTGACTTAGGTTGGAAATTGTCTCAACCTAGCTTTCCAACAGTTTCTCCCCACTATTCCTTATGTGTTCTATGCTGCTAACAAGATGAATGATTTCCTATTTTCCAAATATACCCTTAAGTTTTGTTGCTGTATATTGCCCAGTCCTTTTATATGCTATTCATTTTTCCTGGATTAATCCTTCTTTCTCACCTCTGTCAGAATACTTCAAGTTGCCTGAAGACCTACCTTAAATGCTTTTCCAGCATAAAGCCTGTTATTTCATTTTGTGCTCTTATAATGGGATTGCTTGTACTAGATAATTTATAAAAAATAGAAATTTATTTCCTACAGTTCTAGAGGTTGGGAAGTCCAAGATCAAGGCACCAGCATCTGGTGTGGTGAGGCCTTCTTGCTGCACATGGCAAAGGCAGCAGGAAAGCTAGCCTAATTCTGTGTAAAGGCTTTTTTATAAGGGTCTTAATGCTATTAATGAGGAAGGAGCCCTCCTGGCCTGATCATCTCTTAAAAGCCCTCTCTCTGAATACTATCACATTGGCAACACCTGACTTTTGGAAGGAATGAAGTTCCAGCATGAATATTGCAAGCGACAAAAACTTCCAAACCATAACAAAGCCTGTGGCAAAGACTCCTAGGTGGTCAAAAATCCATCTCATCTTTTCGGACACACAGGTGGACTGTAGTTCTCAACCTCCCTTGAAATTAGCTGTGGTCATGTGACTGAGTTCTAGCCAATGAAACTCAAGTTCTAGCCAAGGGAACCCCTCTTTCAGATCTGGCTATAAGATCTTTTCATTTTCCACATTCCTTCTCCTTCTGCCAGCTTGATGTGGACAAACCCAGCAACCTTAAAAGCCTTATGTTGAAGATAGCTGACCCACGAGAGTGGAGGACCTGGATCTCTGAATCACCATCTGGTACAGAGTCAACTATGAATCAGGAATACCTGTTTTTAACTTTAGGAGATTGAAAACACCTTTTTATGTGCTTGAGTGGTTATACATCTTGGGGATAGTTTTATAGTAGCAGCTACACTATCTTAATGAATCTAGTCCTTTCCTCATCACTGAAATCAATCCACGTGACCCTTCCCGCTGTGGAGCTGCCGTGGTATAGGTCTTTATGTTCACATTGTCCTTGCGCATGCTGTGTGCTGACTGAACACTTTCCCTCCACACACAAACACTATCAACACTACCAATGTGCTAGAACTTCTATGAGGGCAGGACCTGCATCTTATATGTCTTCATGGCTCCTTCAATGTCTAGAATAAAACAGTGCCTCTCCAGACTTGTCCTCAATAAATGCTATATGATTTCAGTTGACTAATAAATATTATTTAAGGAGCTGTTAAAAGGGTTTTTAAATAGCAGGGGACTAAGTAAATCTATTTTTATGGTCTTTTCTCCTTGAAGTTTTCTTTAAAATATAATTAAGTCATTTCTGCATGTTTTATCTAAATTAGTCATTTTGAGAAAAGATAATTTCTCCAGGTATTAATTAGTGGGGCTATTAGGATGTGGCAAAGGCATATCTTAGAAAGACAGATCTTACAGAATGAGGGGCAGTGACTAAATGATCATCAAAGGTTTGAGGAGCAAAAGGACACATTATTTTTATCTTACCATTCTGATGGTCACGCTACCCTTATGTGATCAAACAGGATAGTAAATACAAAAGTACCTTAAAAGTGCCCTGAAAGCTCACTAAGCATAGGGGTGCTGACATATCCACCTTTGTGCCTCCAGTGTCCTGGCCAGTGCTTGCCCATAGTAGGTATTCAAATATTTATTAACCCAAAGCACTATATCATTATGTATGATAAGAGTCGACCGGAATATCATATATTGATGATTCTTTGTTTACCTTGCAAGAAAGTAGCCAAATAAACACAGGCTGATCATATCAAGTGCATGAGGCATATCCAGTGCTCTTGGAATCCTCCTTCAAGAAAGTTGTGACAGATTTAAAGAGCACAAGATCCAGGTCTCTCTTCCTTTCCTCTGTCTTCAAATGTCCACTTTCTTGAGAGCCAAGAAGGGCCCATGGTACTATTTTTTACACCCTGAACTCTCAGACCCCTTTTAAGACCCTCAAATACACAGATTAGAAAAAGATATTTGTGTCATATATATCTAACAAAGGACTTACATGCAGTTTATATTTTAAAAAACTCTTTTAAACAAGGTTTTTTTTTCTTTTTTTCTTTTTTTGTTTTTAAGGCAGATAACCTTAAAAAATAGGCAAAAGTTTTGAACAGGCACTTTACAAAAGAACATATTCAAATAACAATTAGCATATGAAAAGATGCTCAACATCACTAGAGATCAGAGAAATGCAAATTAAAACCACAGTGAAATATTACTATGTATCCACAAGAGTAGCTGGAAAGAGTGGTATTGCTAAGTGCTGGTAAAGATGTGGAGCCCTGCCGGGCGCGGTGGCTCAAGCCTGTAATCCCAGCACTTTGGGAGGCCGAGACGGGCGGATCACGAGGTCAGGAGATCGAGACCATCCTGGCTAACATGGTGAAACCCCGTCTCTATTAAGAAATACAAAAAACTAGCCGGGCGAGGTGGCGGGCGTCTGTAGTCCCAGCTACTCGGGAGGCTGAGGCCGGAGAATGGCGTGAACCCGGGGGGGGGGGGGTGCAGTGGGTGGAGATCCGGCCACTGCACTCCAGCCCGGGCGACAGAGCGAGACTCCGTCTCAAAAAAAAAAAAAAAAAAAGATGTGGAGCCCTAATGTACTGTTGAAGGGATGCAAATTATTACCAATTGTGGTGTATTTATTCAATGTGGTATATTCACACAAAGGAGTACCTTAGGAAAACAAAAATGAACTGCCTGCCATTAGATGAAACAATAAGAATGAATGTCATGCTCATAACATTGAGTAAAATAAGCCAGACCCAGAGGAATATAAACTGTATGATTTCATTTATGTATCATTCAAAAATAGACAAAACTCATCATTGATGGGAAAAGTCAGAATAGTGGTTACCTCTCAGGAGGAGAGAGAATAAATGATCAGAATGGGGAACAAGGAAGCTTCAGGTGCTATTCTGTTTCTTGATCCAGATGGTAGTTACAAGGTATGTTCATTTGGTGGAAAATTCCTTGAAGTAAACATTTATGAGTTGTGCCTTTTCTGTATGTCCATTATACTTCAATTAAAAGTTTATTTAAAACAAAAAGCTCTCTGCAGTGGTTATGACTAAGTGCATGTTTGAATTAGCGATGTTTACATAATCCCAAGAAACAAACTACTGAAGATGGAGTTTAATAGCATCCTGGATATACTGGTTAATGTCTAACAGACATTTAACACAACAGCCCTCAAGTTAGCTCTTCAATATTTTCACATTGATGAGTTCACTCCCAGATCCCTTCTTTGATGGCTAGCACTGCTGGCTGGGGCTGCTCTATGGTAAAAGGCTTATATGAGTTTGTACTTTAAAAGTCTGTTTAAGAAAGCCTACCTGGTTCATATATGAATGAGGCAGAGTTCAGCTAAACCTGGTTTTCTAATAGCAATCTTAAAATCTACTCTTAAACCCATTTTTTTGGATGGAACAACTCACACTTTCAGGTATTAATAAAATAAACATAAAAAATGAGGCTATCATAATAAGGGAACTATAAAAGTTTTTCAACCATATATATAAATTTTAGCAAAGGGCTATTCAATCCTGGGACCTCCATTATTTCAGCCTGGTCTAAACCTCAAAATCCACATATTAAATAACTCCTTCCTTGCCTGTCTTATCAGAGAGGTTGTAAGGTTCAAATGGGATAGTATATAATTTTGCAAAATGGCCTACAGAGTTGCAATATTGTCACTGCTCTTAGTACTGGACCTTTCACTTAACCCAAAGGGAACTAAATATATCATTTAAAGAATATTTAAAAGAAAAAGCAAAAGATAACTGCATGTCTCATAGTACCTCTAAACTTCTAGCGTTTGACCAATTATAAAACATATAAAGGTGGACCCCAACCCCATGGGCCTTTTTGCCGCTTTACCTAGAAGCTTCTCCACTTTCATTTTAGGTAGGTGTCATGGGGAAAAGGACTCTTTCCAGTTAGATCTTAAATTTTGTTAGGCAACATTGGCAGGCAGATTTCTGAAAATCCTGACTTTACTGGAAAGAAACAAAACAAAACAAAACAAAAACTTGGCTTTAGGAAATTGACCAAAGATCCAAGAGAAAAATAGTAAAATTGAAACTACCACACTCTCTTCAACTGTTAAATAATCTGGACCCCTACATCTGGGAAATTAACAAGTGTCTGTATTTACAACCTTGATGCTTGAGCACTTTAATGTAAGCTGTTCCTGGCTCTGGTTATTTTCAAGAAAATAAATTGCCAAGGGTCTAGGGCTGGGGAATTTTAAGTCTCAAGTGCTCCAGCTAAGTTGAGAGATAGTTAAGAGACAATTGTCAGCTACCCTTCAGGCTTCCATGAGTTGTTCCCAGACTAGCAAGACATGAATCATCTTCTTATCTTTTTGTTTTGTTTTGTTTTATATTTTCCAGCTTATACAGACCTCTTATTGAAGCCTTTTGGAAGATGTAAAATCAGTTCATTCACTCCTATAAACTAAAAGTGGTAATCGCTGACATGACAGCTCCAACCCAGGAGATAAAGCATTTCTGTAAAACAAAGCTTTTTATGTTTCTTAAACTATTTTTGTTTGTTCTCTTTTCTATGTCCAATTGGCATGTTTTCTTAGTATTATGAAATCTTATTGAATCTATGTCATAAGACACAAGCGAAAGGACACATCTAGGCACTGTACATTAAATGAATATACAGCAACTATAAATGGATACTTGCTCTAAAAGAAGAAGAAAGAACAGAGAAGACTAGTATTTGTATAATGCTGCTTCACTACTCTATGAGTAACAGTAATTCTATGAGGCATGGGTATCCATTGAAATACAATGGCATTATCAGTGTTCCCAAAGCAAACACCTGTTCCTTGCTATGGTGTTTCATATTGGATGCTGTTTCAGCAAGGCCACAGGGACTTCACTGTCTGTCCCGTGTTCTATGAGGGGGGGATAAAGAATGGCCAGAATATTCTAAAAGTTGGGTCTAAATATAAGAAAAAGATTGATAAATGTAATCACATTAAAAATTATAAAATTTCCATTTGTCAAAGACACTCAAAAAACAAAGTAAGCCATAGATTGAGAGAAGATAGTTGCAATGCATAAAATGGAAGGATTAATGGCTAATCTAAATGAAGAGGTCCTACAAACTGATAAGAAAAACTCAGATGACCTAAGCAAGTCACAAAGGAGGAAGACTGATTGGCCAATATGAAAATACATAGTAAATCAGGGAAATGAAAATTAAAATAACAGCCAGGTATCATGTCACATGCATCACGTTAGCCAAATAAGAAAAAAAGAGGCTTGGCACAGTGGCTCATGCCTGTAATCACAGCACTTCGGGAGGCCGAGGAGGGTAGATCACCCAAGTTCAGGAGTTCAAAACCAGCCTGACCAAGATGGCAAAACCCTGTTTCTCCTAAAAATACAAAAAATTAGCCAGGCATGGTGGTGGGCACCTGTAATCCCAGATACTTGGGAGGTTGAGGCAGGAGAATCACTTGAACCCCGGAGGTGGAGGCTGCAGTGAGTCGAGATTGTACCGTTGTACTCCAGCCTGGGTAACAAAGTGAGACTCTGTCTCAAGAAAAAAAAAAAAAAAAAAGAGGCCAGGGCACAGTGGCTCTTGCATGTAATCCCAGCACTTTGGGATGCCAAAGCGGGTGGCTCACAAGGTCAGGAGATTGAGACCATCCTGGCTGACAGGGTGAAACCCTGTCTCTACTAAAAATACAAAAAAAAAAAAAAAAAATTAGCCAGGCGTGGTGGCGGGCACCTGTAGTCCCAGCTATTCGGGAGGCTGAGGCAGGAGAACAGCATGAACCCGGGAGGCAGAGATTGCAGTGAGCCAAGATTGTGCCATTGCACTCTGGCCTGGGTGACAGAGTGAGACTCCGTCTCAAAAAAAAAAAGAAAAAATCTAATAATACCAAATGTTGGTGAAGTGTCATGAGAAAACAGAAAAGAAAAAAAAAACAAACACAAGATTATAAGTTGGTACACTCACTTTATACTCAGAGTTGTTTGAGAATTCCTAGTAGACTTGATCATAATCCAGCAAGCCCCACTCTGGTATCTTTCCTAGAGAAACTTGAACCCACGTGCACAAGAAGATGAGGCTCAAGGATGTTTACTACCACACTCTATGTGAAAGAGAAATAGAACTAAATCAGAAGCAAGCTATTATCCATCAGAAAGGCACTAGACAAGCTGTAGTTTATTTCTACAGCGACAAACAGCTATAGTCCAAGGCCACCAAATTATAGAATGCAAAAGAGCCACAAAAAAGAAATTGTATGTACTTTTGTCTTGCAATATTATCTCAGACTCCTGCTATTCCAATTACTGTTTCTTCATCAATAGTCCATATTGAAAACCTAGTGGGATATTGCTCAAACTCTTTAATAACAGGTTTCAGATATTTGCAACACTGAAGAATAAATGGGACTAAATGAAGAGACAACACCACCTGGCTCAGAGAAGAAGCCAGAACCCACCAATGCCACTAGGGCTGTGGAGGAACTTGGAAGATCCCCCATAACTATGCCTCTGATGGCAGAAGGCACGTCTGTGCACGCTAGCTGCAGCAACTATAATTAATTAGCCTGGGCATTTCCCAAGATTCTTAGTGTCTTTTATTTACATGAATAGAACTCAAAACCTTTCCTGTTTTTTTTTTTTTTTAACTAAGAGATGCTGTTGACATTTTGTGTGCTATGAACATTTCCCCTTCCTTTTCTCCTGCTAACCTGTCCACCAATATCACAGAAAAGAATTCATCAGTCCTGTATATGGTTCTTATTTTTGGCTCTCTTTAGGGAGTTCCTGCTTTTTGGACAATAGATTAGTATCTCTCAGGGCCAAAACTCTACAGATTCCAGGTGGAGATGCCCTGAGCAGGGCGACATGCAAACCTTTGGGTTCCCTTTGGGAATGTGAGTGTCAGCTGTCCATGATGGGTTCAGAATACTATGGAGTGAACACCACATTCCACCTGTTTCATTTCATCATGTAACTCTGATCTGTGACCCAATGGATGACGCACACTGCTGTTTCCTATGAAGCCAAATCAGGTCACAGGCTGCTCTCTCTGTCTGGTTCCGAGAAGACAAGCATATATCAAGGGATGCAGAGGCAGCTACCCCACCTGAAAGGAACCTCTTCAAGACTGCACTTATCTTCCCAGGGTTTTCTTTGGTCACTCAGGTTTGTGTTTAATTTTATCAGTAAGCATAAGGAAAGGTCATGCCATACTAATTCTGCTCTAATGTTGTCTTTTAAAGAAACACTTCAGTTTAATGACACATAGTTATGAGGAAAGGGAATATTGAAAATATCCCTTTTCAATATGATGCTGCTTCAGTTCTTTGCACACATCATCCACTTAGGTAGGGATACTCCTTGTATCAGTGAGGGCCCCAACAGAATTGATGGCACACTCAAAACTGAGTAATTTGAGAGTTTAATACAGGAACTGTTTACACAGGTGTGGCTAGTGGAGAGGGCAAGTAACATCAGGGCTACCAGCATCCTACTCCTAGATTCATTACCGAAATCCAGGGACAGATCTGTGTGGAGAGGGCTGCCTGGCAGGAACCTTGACCTTCAGAAGAATCATGTTGCCAGTCTACAGAAATCCTATAGAGAGAGAAAGAAATCCCTGCCTGCATTCTCCTCCTTCTGTCTAGTAACTGCAGTGCTCCCAATTGCCAAAGCCCAACTAAAATCTAGAGGGAAGAGGGGGTCTCTTGATAGTCCCTGTAGTTCAGTCTGCAGGACGGGGAGCAGAGAGAAAGAGATGGAGTGGAGGTCTTGAAGGCAAATGAAAGACACCAGTACACTCTTCATCCATCCCCTCCTGGACTCAGAGCACTTCCTTACTTTCCAGGTTTATCTAGCCAGTCCTCTCTTTGTACTGCCACTGCAAACCCCAGGAGTTAGACACTCAGCACAGGATATTGCGTTAGATGCTGGGACACCTAACTCCCTCTCTAATCCGAAAGCTTCTTGAAGGTAAGTGCTTAAAGACACTTGCTCATTTCATGCAAACGTCATGGGGCCCATCAGAACATGGACTCCTCCTACATTAGTATAAAGATGATTTAGATTCCAGAACTTGGTCTTAAAATACCAGTGGAAGCAAATACATGGGATGATTGAAAGTTTGAGATAAGCAGGGAGATTACAGCATGTTCACACCTATAATCCCAACACTTTGGGAGGCCAAAGATGGGGGATAGCTTGAGTCCAGGAGTTTGAGACCACCCTGGGCAAAACTCCTGGCTCAAAAAAGGAAAAAGTACAAAAATTAGCCAGGTGTGGTGGTGTGCACATGTAGTCTCATCTACTTGGGAGGCTGAGATGGGAGGATCGCTTGAGCCCAGGGTGGTCTGGGTTCAAGGGTGCAGTTAGCTATAATCATGCCACTGTACTCCAGCCTGGGCAGCAGCAAGACCCTGTTTCAAAAAACAAAACCAAACCAGAAAGCTTAAGATAAATTAAATGATGGTGGATGAATTTCCCAATGGAATTACATACAAAGGGTTGGCTGAAAAGGTTAATAACCTTTTATGTTAATTCACCAAGTCCAGTGCTATAAATTTATTATGAAAAGGTAAGAGACTATGGTAAAAGTGGCCTCTCTACTTTGGTGGGATGTTTCAAAACCAAATGCTCATTTCGTAGTAAAACTTCACAAAGAGTAGAGTATACATTTCTCACATTTACACAGAGCACCTTGTGGGGTTGATGGTTTCATTCAGCACACATGGGAAATGCTGGCTAAGATTTACCAACCAATATTTTCTTTATATGACTAT
This sequence comes from Papio anubis, assembly GCF_008728515.1. Taxonomy (NCBI): domain Eukaryota; kingdom Metazoa; phylum Chordata; class Mammalia; order Primates; family Cercopithecidae; genus Papio; species Papio anubis. Next base: position 28,920,098 of record NC_044988.1, read on the forward strand.
GATAATGGTGGAGTTCTAGGGAATTTACTCCCACTGAACACTTTTGAAGAGCAAGGCAGAAGGAGTATGTTAAATGCTCTTAACTCACATCAAGGATTCCCAGCAAGATGCCTTGTCCAAAGAGCCTTGAGAAAGGAGACGTTGGAAGGGGATGCCTTGGAAGCAGAGATAACTCCTCCTCCAGATCCTAACTTACACTAAGCTCTGAACTCAGCAGGGAGGGGCAGCCCTGCCTTAGCGTCCACTCTGGGACTAGCCTAGTGGGGACAGCTGGAGGCATGGTTAGTGAATGTGGCTGACAACAAGTCTGTTTGGTATCTGAGTGACGTGTGCTCTGTTCCCCTGAGCAGTCTTGTTCTGGGGTTCAGACCCAGGGAAGGTTGTAGGGGAAGAGGAAGGAGATGGGAACAGCAGCTGTTTGCATTCAGGATCAACCACCCAGTGCTACCTGCACTGAGACCGATCCTCTCTCAGAGGGCCTAGTCGTCTCTGGGAGACAGAGACCAAAATAGGTTGGTGAGAACAGGCAGTTCCTGAGATCAACTGGAGAAGCAGAGACTCCCCAGGGAGATGAGAAGGCCACTTAACTGACCCTCCCCCTTCTCTGGAGACTAAGGCAAGGACCATGTTTGTCTGTGTGGTTCTATTCCGTGCTTAGGTTAGGAGAAATTTTCTACTAAGAAGGGCAGGGAGCTTTTACTTCAAGGACTAACTGCCAGAGAACAAGCAAGCCTGCTGGTGGCAGAAGGGCAAAGGGCTAGTAGAGAAGTGAATGGAAGACTCCAGGGCTTCTGATCTTGGAACTGCTTCAGGGGCAGAGTCTTGTGGTGGGGGAGGGGGCTGGTGAGCAGTCCCTTTAGGTCAAAATCCCACAGCCAACACAGGAGGGAAGTAAAGACAATGGAGCAGGAGGAATACCTCTCTCTTTGTCAGACCAGGGCTGAAGCCCAAGCTGTGCCTTTTGTGCTAAAGATATCCCTTCTTCAAGACCCAATAATTTATGGCTATTAAAAAGTATTGCAGCACACTGAGTTTCTCAGAACACTTTAATGCCATCTGCGAAAGCGCTGTCATAATAAATACTCAAATGCAGGGTGTTTGCAATGGGAATAATGCCCCCTTGGTATGTGGTGCCCTTACACAGTGCACATCCTGTGCAACTGGATGCAGCAGCTCACCATTGGCTTCACCTGAATTCAGGCAGAGTAGAACCTACTGTCCTCAAATCCCCTAAGGACATTTATGGTGTAGCAGGAAGTGGACTACACCCTTCAGATATGGTCACACGATGAAGATGAAGAGTGGCCCTGAAAGCCTTTCACCATCTTTGAGCTGTTGAAGACACAACTTTGAATGGCATATTTTATTTTTTCCAATTGTGTGCCCTGTGCAAAAGCATTTGGTGGTGGTAAACTCTGTGAATGTGTGTGTGTGAGGCCCCATCCCATGTCACACTAAAAATATTAAAATACATCCACATCTCACATAAAAATCTACTTTTTGCCCCAAAAGAACCTGAGAGAATTTGTATAATTTTGCTTTTGAAATGATGAGGCTACAAGTCACTCATTTAATTAACTACTGGCAATGATATTACTCATGCACACTCTGGAAACCTTTCAAAAGAAGATAATATATCCTACAAATTATTCTAAAGTGTTATGGTGATTTCTTGAATATTAAATTTAAGAATAAAGTGACAACATGTGGTATTTTATACATATTCAATTAAGCAGTTAATCATGTTGGTGCTGCAGATGTCTTCATTTTGGAGCTTATAATTATTTTCAGGTCTTTAAGTAGGTTCATGAATATCAACAGTCCTAGGCAAGGGGCTGAAAGTGCCAATGAGGGATAAAATGCATGTGCGTGTGTGTGTGTGTGTGCTTGTGTGTGTTTGTGTATGGATGTTCGAGTGGGTAGGTGGCTGTATATTTTGGGGACACAGAAGGATAGTTTAACTCATCAGGACCTTAGGTTATTTCTTGCACAATAAAGTTCCAGGAAGAATCCTCTACCCTTCCTACAACATTCTGCATATCTTGTTTTTACTTTCATAAGGTTCTACAAATTTATTTCTGAACATTCCATCCCAGAAATTCTCTCAGCCAGCTCACATTTTCTCTGTCAATTTCCAATGCAGTTAATTATGCAGATTTGGAATATGAGATACAGACACATGCAATCCCAGCACACTAACCCAGCACTAAGCTATTGACTGAGTTTCTCTGAAAATCTTGAAACAATGTTCCAAGAGGCAGAAAAAAGAAATGATCCTTCACTTACATATTTTCTAGCTGGATGAAATATGACAGTGGATTTTTTTCCCTTCATGAAACCAAATGTGCATATCCAATCCAAATAAAAGTAGCAAATTGACTTCATATGATGTAAACTTTTATTAAACTTGCAGTATGATTACACATATGGAATTCCCAGATAGTGGCCTTAAAGGCCTAACCTAGCAAATAAGCTTGGACAGCATTTCCCCCTCTTTTTGGCAAGCTGTAAAACATTCTGAGATGGGGCAGAAGGTGGTACTTAATTATTCACCTTCTCGGAAGAGGTTAAAGTTTTTCACACTTTCTTGATAATAAGAACCACCTGGGGTGCTAATTAAAAATGCAAATTCCTAGACCTCTTTGCTAGAATATTCTGGGTTACAGGTCTTGGTTAGAGCCCAGGTGTCAGTACTTAGAAGTAGTGTTTTATTGTTGTTTTGTTTTTGTTTTTGTTTTTTAATTTCTAGAGATTTTTGTTTTTAGGTAAGTTTAAAATAGTTAAGACAAACTGTATGCAAATGATAGTGGTCAATTAACACACGCAATTGTATATATCTATTCACAGTTTCAATAGCTGAATTTTGATGCACGTATTGTACAGTGTTTAAGAGGTCCTCAAAGGATATTATCTGATTGGGGGTTCAGACTTGAACTGACATTGAACATTTGTGCTGGTAAGAGAGTCTACCATGTGAGCATGCTGACTATGCTAGTCAAACCACAGCAGGCTGAGGTCCAACTCTTGCCTCCCCTTGACATCTCTCTTAAATGTAAGCAAAGCAACTGTCCTCCCCACCCTATCCCCATAGCTGTAAGCATCTCACTGGATTTAAAATCTGACAGACTGGGGTTTGAAGTTCCACTCTTACACTATTAATTCGGTGACACTTGCAAGCCAGTCATTTATCCTGTCTTATCCTTAGTTCCTGCATCTAAGATTAAAGAGGCTGTGCAGTAGAGTGAAACAAGGTCTGGCTCCTTGGGTAGACAAACCTGGGTTCAAATCCTGACACCCACCTTTCACTAGCTCTGGGGACTTGGGTAAGTCACTGCTTTTCTACAAGCCTTCATGTCCTCATAGGCAGAGATGAGGGTAGTTGTGACACACGATAAACACTCCATAAATGCAGCTATCATTTAACAGGTAGAAATCCTTACCTTGGGTAGGGGAAAGCGCTTGTGTGAGTTGAAAGTGCTCTGACCATGGGGTCCCCATCAGAGGGCACCCATAGCTGAATTTGACCTTGAGGAAAAGAATCTCTCCTCTCTTGAGGAAATACTCCTCAATTTCACTTTCCAGGGACTCCAAAGGCTTGCAATTCCCAGACAAGCCATGCTTTTTGCCCTCCAGGACTTGGTGATGCTGCTTCCCTCACTTCGGCTAGCTGAGTCTTAACTGTCCTTTCAATCTCAGCTTCTGGGAAGCACCACTAGAGCCCCAGAGCTATAGACTAAAGGTCTGTGTCCACTCCAAATTCGTATGTTAAATCTTAACCCCCAACGTGATATTATTAGGAGGTGGGGCCTTTGGGAGATGATTAGTTCATGAGGGTGAAACCCTTATAAATGGGATTAGTGCCCTTACATTAGAGACTCCAGAGAGCTCCCTCAACCTTTCTGCTACATGGGGATACAGCAAAAAGACAGCCGTCTATGAACCAGGAAGCAGGCCCTTGCAATACACTGAATCTGCTGGGTCCTTGATCTTTGACTTCCCAGCCTCCAGAACTGTGAGAAATGCATTTCTGTTGTTTATAAAACCACTCAGTCTATGGTACTTTGCTATAGTAGCCCAAGTGGACGAAGAAGTCTAGAATGAGCGGTCCCTCCTGGGGTTCCCCAGACACAGTCAGCCCACCATCTGCTGTCCCATAGCACCTAGAGCATTTCTGCCATAACACCTTTCACACTATGCTGTCCCCCGCATGCATCTCCAGCAGCTTCAGGAGGAGAAGGGCTGTGTCTTTCTCTGAATAGCAACTCAGTTCAGGGTGTGGCAATGAACGGGGCTTGAGGGGTGTCTATTGATTGAACAATGATCTCCAGACTACGTTCCAATGGGCGTAAGAAGGATTATCAAAAACTCAGGGCTGAAGAGATTCTAATATACAGAGCCCCAGCTGGTTTGCAAATCACTGCAGGTAGCAAGTGGTGCTCCTGCTGCAAGTGGACTTTGGCTGCACACAGAAAAAGAGTTTGAGAACCCCTGAGCTAACTGAGAAGAGAAGGGAGGTCCTGGTTAGTGCAGGTTTGTTAATGAAATTAGCATGACTCTTGGGTGCTGGGTGGAAGCCTCTGATTGGGAACAGGCCTGCCCATGAAGGTGCAGGGGTCTCAAGAGAGGCCGCACACAGCCTTCCCTAAGTGTATCCCCAAATAACCTGTGGCCTGGGTGACTCGGCTACCTGGGTGCCCTGGGAACAGCATTGCTACTGCCAGACCTGTCCCAGAACAGAGGGTTCAGATCTTTGGAGGACACATACTGTCACATTTCTGTAATTTTAGCCTCTCCTGCAGATTTTTGTTTACTGGGAAATATACCTCAAAAAGGTGGATTTCAAAGAAGGTGGATTTCAAAGAAGGAAATGAGTCTAGGATTAGAAACTACTGGAGAAGATAACCTATTTGCCTACAAGTAGAAGCACCTCCTCCCCTCAAAGCCCCTTTTCCTCTTCCCCATCTTGTAAAATAAACCATAGTTTATTTCAGTGAAATTGCTATAGGTTTACAATCAATGCTTTCTTTTTCTTTGCTCCAATTTAATTTGTTTCTGCCCCTGGCAACCCAAATGCCTGTATTTAAACAACCAGTATCCTCAGACTACTAACTGGAAAACTAAATTACCGAGAGATTAAATAGTTTGTCCAAAGCTACGAACTGTAAGTAGCTGGGCAGGGAGTCAGGCCCTGTCCTGCCCAATTCCAGAACCCATTCTCTGTACACTGAATCATGCCAAGATGTTCTTAGGGACCTCTACGGGTATTTCTGGCTATGTTTTGCCTATAAAAGATTGTTTATAAAAAGTGTGCTAGATTGAAATAGTGGAACTGTAGGAAATACTTGCTGCAAAGACCAAAAGTATAGCCTTCTTTTAGCAGTAGTAGTAATAATAATAACAGGTAACTTTTCAGCATTTACTATGTGTTAGGCACTGTGCTAAACACTGTAAAAAGATGTTATCACCTTTATCCTCCCCATTCTTAGTAGAGGATATTGAGACTCAGAGAGGTTATATGACTTGTCCAAGGCCTCAGAGCTAGTACAAAAAAAGCCCTGTGGTTCAAAGCCAGCTCTCTCTCTCTCCAAACTCGAGCCTCACTGTACAGAAATGAATGGTACAGTGCAGGCAGGACAAACAGAAACCTTAAAGAAGCAGTGGTTGCTTCTCTGCAGCCATCATTATAATTCACAACAGGGAGGCATGTCCAAGTAATATCAGGATGCGCAAGTTGTGAAATTTTCACTAAAAGTCAGAAGGCCAGTGGTGAGATGGGATTTTAGTGAAAACTAAGAGGTCGGCTGCATTTGTTAGTGAGCATGATCCTCAGACATTTTCCTCCCTCCAGCTTGGCACCAGCAACCCCTTGTGATTTATGCTTCAGAGACACACAGAGTTTGCAGGCACCAACTCTGCAGTAGCAAAGAAAATGGATGGGCTGCCTTGGGATGTTTTCCCTGCACGCACCACGTTCCCTTAAAAGGCCTGCAGTGTATATACAGTTCTGACAGGAGGGCAGAGTTAAAGAACGGCTGGGCCGCTCTTCCCCCTTATATGGTCAAGTATTACAATGGCATCCTCCCTTCTAATTTATGAAGCAAAGGAGTGGAGGAATGCCGATCAGGAGATGGGAGGATGTTTTACCAGAGAGATGATATAAAGCTCATCTTGCTGGCAAATGACTTATAAGACCAAGTGGAACAGAACACAGACTTGATGAGTTGAGTTTCTTTTTAACTCTAGAGAATAAACACTCTTATTCCTCTCTCGAATGTCAACATTTCATGAAGCCAAAGTATATGCAGAGCTCCTCCACCCCAGTGTTAGAGAAAGTGAAAAATAAAGCAAGAATAAAAACCTGTAGACTTCATCCTTCATAAATTTATCTCCCTCCTTTCCTAGTCTTCGTTCCCCCATTAAACACATATACACACAGAGACATGCACGGCACATACACAACCAATCAGGTGTCCAAACAGAGACAACAATTTCATTTGAAACAGAACACAGAAAGAAGATAGGGTATAAGTCCTCTACAATGAGTTCTTCTCCCTAATGGGCCTTGGCCATGTTGTTAGAGGCTGTAGACCAAGCTTCCCCATTCACTCTCTATCCTAAGGCTGGACCCAATGAAGACAAGAGGGTGTATGAAATGAGAATGTACAGGAAAGTGCGTTGCATATTGTAAACCATATAATATCCATAGTTATTTCAAACATTGTGGTAATGTCCTCCCAGAATTATTACTTTTTAAATTACTATTTATTGGTTTTGTTTAATACATAACTGGTTTTCTTGGATGTAACCGAATATAAGTTATGACATTATTTAAATTACTTTCACCCTTGTTATAATTCACTTTCATTTGGTCAGTACTCTGGATTTATTTGGAAGGACATACTGGGCCAAATGAACTCTTCTATCCTACCTCAAAAAGCCAAGGAATGCTTGGCATCCATGCTACGTTTTAATGGAGCATCATACAAGGTAGTAGACAGAGAAAGACTCAGGCATTTTATACACATAAAAAATATTCCTTCACTATTTGTAAACCACATGTATGTAAGAAACACCTTGATGTGAAACTGATTACTTTTAAAAGGCACTTGGAGATCCCCAGATACATGGTAGAGCACAAATAACTACACTTAAGAAAACAATGGACAACACTCCCTTCAGTGTAACTCCCCCGTATGAGAGGTGTTAGTGTAAATGTTTAGCCTGGAGGTTAAACTTCTTAAAAGCAGAAATTTACTAAAGCAGGCACTGCTGAGCCCCAATAGGTAGAACTTGAAAAGGTTCTATTTAAGATCTTCATGCAATCAGAACAATAAGGAAAACTCACAAGGTACTCATGGCAGACTCTCTATCCTTTGGGTTTATTGCATGGCTACACTTGAGTCAGAGTGAACGAGCAGGTGTAAGGAGAGAATGCAAGATCTCCATGTTGTGTCCCAATATGCAGGCAGTGGAGCCCCTGGCTACCCTAGCGTCCACTGTATTCCAAGCATCCTCACACTACCTAGGGGGCCTAGGAGGGAGTTTTCAAAGGGTATGTCCAGTTGTTCAACTTTAAACATTTTCTAAGTGCTTGCAGCTCCAACTGATGGGGTTTCCTTCTAGCGACTGGGAGTCAAACAGGTGGTGTGCAGGTCTTTAGCTTTGATCACCTGCATTGGAATTACCTGACAATCTTGTTTAAAATGCAGATTCTTGTGTTCTATTCAGGAAGAATGGATCAGAATCTCTGGGGATGGGGCCCTGGAATCTGCATTTTACTAGGGATTTTTTTTCCCCCCACTAACCTAATCCTGATAAAATTCTTACACACTCTAACATTTGAAGACCACTGCTATAAGCACTAAAAAAAAAATCCTATTGAGTTTAACACAGTTTTATACTTAGCAAAGAAATTATATGGCCCTAGACCCAAAGTATATATTTCTTAAGATTTGTAACAAAAAGGGATATTAGGGGACATCTAGTTCAGCCTCTTCAAAACCTTTGCTTTAGAAAGCAAAGGTCCCGGCAGAGTAACTGACTTGCCCTGGGGTCTTAATGCCAGCGGAAGGCCAATCCCTGTGGCAGTTCTTGTCCAGGTCTAGTTCCAAAACTATTTGTTTTTCTGCCATAATACCCACCACACTCTCCACTCCTTCCTGTACCCCTTCTATGCCTATCTGCACACCCTCCAGGGGTGTTTAGTTTAAAATGTAGAATAACCCACCATGGTCATCTGAAAGATGTTGTTTCTGCCTTTCAAATACCCAACCCCTGCTGAAGACAAGAGATCACTGGTTTACTTTTGTAGAACTTTTCCCCTCCCCAGTGTATGTCACTCAAGGTGATCTCCTCTTGCCTGGCCAAAGAGTGGGCATGCGACTCAACTCATACAAAGAAAATGCTGAATCTTGAGTGAAGTGAAAATGGGGCAAATGTATGTTGTTTCTTCCTTGATCTGGAAGACAATTCTCTGAAGAGATTGCCCATACATAATTCCTACCACCTAGGTTCCTATTATTTTTGAGACCAGCTTTTTCATTGATTCTGGGTTACTCCTTATCCTTCCATTGCATTCCTTTTAAGTAATCTAAAATTGGTCTTGCTACTAGCACCCCAATAATTCTACTTGACCCATTTCCTTATATCATAACCATAAGCACTAGCATTTGACAGAATCCTATGGAAAGAGAAGTTAGGGTTAAATATCTCCCTTTTGGAAGCAGAGAGGATGTGAGACTTGCAGTTGGATGGGTGGAGATGAGGCAGTACTGGAAACCCCAGTCTCCCTCAATGCCCACCACTCTACATATTCCAAATAGCTCAATATTCCTGTCTTTCATCCCAAAACACCCCGTCCCTGAACTAAAAGGCTATCTGTGCAACTGAAAATAGAAAGTCTGCCCACAACTGCAAAGTCATCCAAAAAAAAAAAAAAAAAGAGAGAGAGAGAGAGAGAGACTCTTCTAAGTAGTGCATGCAATCTCCTCACGATCCAGTGCCAAAAAGCAAACGGGCTCCACCATATCTGCACAAGCAGACAGATTGTCCTCCTTGTCAGTCTGGGTTTCACCTTTAATGTTGTCTCCCTGGGACAGCACCCTGATCCCTGACCTACACTACATCTGCATGCAATTTCCACATAATAGGAGTTACTTTAAAGCCATAAATGCCATTAAGAGGCCTTTCTGCCAAAACCCATATTGCTCTTTTGTTACAAAGCTATACAAATATTTATGTTTTCTGTTTGACTTGGCAGAACAAAAAACTCTTAGACTCTCTACTGCTCTTGCTTTGAAAAGACCCCCTATCTTCTGCTGCAAGTTACTTGCCATTTACTGTGATTCTCCAAAATAAGTTCTAACTTTTTGGAGAAGAGTTGATAAAGAGGTCTAGCATTGGTAGTTGCCCCAGAGAAGTGGTACTCAAGCTGTGCAGCACATTAGGATTAAGAGGAAAGATTTAAAATGTATTTTAAGGTTTTAAATTAACCTACAATGAAATTGACTTTTTGCTGTGTTCTGTTTTATAAATTTTGACATGTGTAGATTTATGGAACTAGCACCACAATCAGGAAATATAACATTTCCATCACCCACAGAAACTCCCTAATGCAGTCACACACCTCCCTCCACCCCTAGTCCCTGGCAGCTACTGCTTTGTTTTTGTCTCCATAACTTTGTCTCTCTGAGCATAATATAAATGGGATCATACAGTATGTGACATTTTGAGTTGGGAACCTTCCATTCAGCAAAATCATTTGAGATGTATCCAAGTTGCGTGTTATCAGAACTTCTGTGTAATTGCTGAGTAGTATTCCACTGTATAGACATATCACAGTTTATTATTCACCTGTTGAAGGACTTTGGGTTGTTTCCATTTTAGGGGCTATTACGAATATAGCTGCTATAAATATTTGTGTACAGTTTTAATTCTGTAGCTATAGAATAAGAGTGGGAGTACAGGGTCATACGGTAAGCATCTGTTTAGTTTTATAAGCAATTGACAAACTGCTTTCCAGATTGCCCCTTTTAGCATTTCCATCAGTACTATATGACAGCTCTAGATGATGTGCATCCTCATCAACACTAAGGTAATTTTTATTTTAGCAATTCTAATTGTTGTGTAGCAGTATCTCATCACAGTTTTATTTGCATCTTCTAATGGTTAATGGTGTTGAACACATTTTCATGTTCTTATTTGACATCCATATATCCTCTTTGGTGAAGTATCTGTTCAAATATTTTATATAATTTTAATTGGGTTAACTGCTTTAACTCTTTAAATATGTTGAAAAGATTATGCCTTCTCCTATGAATTGCTTTAGCACCACTGTCAAAAAACAGTCACATTTATTTAGGTGTATTTCTGGACTCTCTATTCTGCTTCATTGTCTCTGCCTGTGCTGATAACACATTGCTTTCGGTTAATTAGAAAGTGTGATTCCTCCCAGCACTTTGAGAGGCCGAGGTGGGCAGATCACCTGAGGTCAGGAGTTCAAGACCAGCCTGGCCAACATGGTGAAACCCCATCTCTATTAAAACTACAAAAATCAGCTGGGCATGGTGGTGGCTCCTGCTGAGGCAGGAGGATCACTTGAACCTGGGAGGTGAAGGTTGCAGTGATCTGAGACCGTGCCATTGCACTCCAGCCCCGGCAACAAGAGCAAAACTCTGTCTCAAAAAAAAAAAAAAAAAAAAAGTGTGATTTCTATAGCTTTCTTCTTTTTGAAAATCGTTTTGCCTCTTCTAGTTCTTTTGCCTTTCAATATAAATTTAGAATCAGTTTGTTTATATCTACCAAAATCCTGTGGAAATTTTTATTGGAATTGCATTAAATCTATAAATCAATTTATAAATAAATGACATCTTTACTATGTTGACCATGAACATTGTATGTCTCTCCTTCTAGGTATTCTTTGACTTTTTTCCATTAATGTTTTGTAGTTTTCAGCATATAGGTCATCTATGTGTTTTAATAAATTTACAGCTAAGTATTTAATTTTTCAGCAATCTAAACAGTTTTTTTCAATTCAGTTTCCAATTGAACATTGAGAGTATATAAAAATAAAATTGACTTCTGAGTACTGACTTTGTATCCTCTGACATATTTTTATTAGTTCTAGGAGTTTTTGTGTGTGTGTATTACTTTGGACTTTCTATGTAGACAATTATGTTATTTGTGAATAGAAACCATTTTACTTTTTCCTTTTCACCCTGTATGCCTCTTAATTATTTATCTTGCCTTATTGCATTGGCTGGGTCTGTCAGTACAACATCGAATAATATTGGTGAAAGTGGATATCCTTGTCTTGTTCCTGATCTTAGGGGAAAGGTGTTCAGTCTTTTTGTATTAAATATGATTTTAGCCGTAGGGTTATTGTAGATGCTCTTTATTTGTTTGAAGAAGTTATCTTTTATCCCTAGTTTGAATGGATGTTGAAACTTTGCCAAATGATCTTGTGCCTCAGGTGATATAATCATGTGGTCTTTCTCCTTAAAAGATTAATAGATTGTATTAATTGATTTTTAAACATTAAGTCAGCCTCACTTACCCAGTAAATCCCACTGATTTTTCTTTTCATATATTGTTAGATGTATTGTGTTAATATTTTGTTAATGATTTTTACATCTATATTTATGGAATATCGGTCTATATTTTCCTTTTTTAAAAATTCTATCTTTGTCTAGTTTTAGTGTCAGGTAAACCCTCATGAAATGTGTTGGGAGTTTTCCATCTTCTTCCTTTTCCTGGAAGATATTGTTTAGAATTTTTTTAATGATTGGAATAATTTGCCAATATATTTATTTGCACTTGGATTTTTTTGGAAGGTTTTAAACTGTGAAGTCAATTTCTTTAATAGTCATGGAAATATTCAAATTATTTCATGTTGGGTGAGTGTTGATAATTTGTATTTTTCAAGGAATTGGCCCATTTCATCTAAGTTGTTGAATTTATTCATGAAGAGTTGTTTGTAGCATCCTCTTAGTATTCTTTTAAAGTCTAAAGGGTCTATAGTGGTATTCTTACTCCTGGTATGTATAATTTATGTCTTCTCTCTTTTCATCTTTGTTGGTCTTGCTAAAGGTTTATCAATTTTATTTACTTTTCCAAGGAACCAGCTTTTGTTTCTATTGGTGTTTTAAATTGTTTTCCTGTTTTCATTATCATTGATTTCTACTTTTATCTTTATCAGTTCCTTTCTTAGGTTTATTTATTCTCTTTTCTCTATGCTATTAAAGTAGAAGCAAGGTTTATTGATGTGAAATCTTTCTCTTATAAATATAAGCTCTTAATGCTTAAAGAATTTCCCTGCTAAGCAATGTTTTATCTGCATCCTACAAATTTTGATGTATTTTCATTTTAATTTAATTCAAAATATCTTTAATTTAGTTCAAAGTATCATTTGACAAAATTTCAATATCCCTTCAAACTAGGAATAAAATGTAACTTCTTCAACCAAATAAAGAACATCTACAATAACCCTTGAAAATTTTTCTTTGATGGATTACTTAGAAGCATATTGTTTACTTTCCAAGCATTTAGAGATATCCTCGTTATCTTTCTGTTATTACTTTTTAGTCTAATTCTATTATGGTCAGGGAATATACTTTGCATGGTTTCAGTTGTTTTACATTTAGTTAGTTATTTAGTTAGTTTGTTTGTTTGTTTTAATGACCCAGGATGTGGTCTACCTGGGTGAATGCTTCATGTACTTGAAAAGACTATATATTCTGTTGTTGGTTGGAGTGTTCTATAAATGTAAATTAAATCTAGTTGATAGATTGTGTCCAGTATTTCTGTATCTTCCTGATTTTCCATCAGATCTATCTGTTTCTGTCTGTTCTGTCAGTTTCTCACACAACACTGTTGATGTCTATAACTACAATTATGGATTTGTCTGTTTCTCTTTTCCATTCTGTACATTTTTGCTTATATACTTTAAAGTTATCCTAATAGGAGCATACACATTTAGGATTGTTGGATCTTTTTGGTAAACTGATGCAACATGATTTCAATTCTCAAAGACTTTGCAGTACAGTTTAGTTCTCAAGTTTTATGTACACTGTTTAGGGTCAGATCCACGCATGCCCAGATCAGAGGTGAGCCCAGGAGTTTCTACAGAACTTTAAAAGTCATTTTCCCTAACTTCACCCTCTTTCTTGATATCCCTGATAATTTGCAGCTTCCCTGGGACTCTTTTTGGTATTCTGATCAGAAATTTGGGGCTTTATTTACTCTGTTCTGCCATACACTTTCCATGTCTAATATTTTTTTGTGTGTGTGTATGTGTGTGTGTATATGTGTGTGCGTATTACATATATCCACGTGTGTGTATATATGCATATCTATATTCTTGTCTAATTTATATATATATATACACACACATATTAGAATGACCTGGGGTAGACTCTGAACAGTTGTACATAATCTGTAGCTGTTTGACCATCTTCTGAGAAACAGCCCTCATATATATACATATATATGTATACACACACACACAGACACACACACTCATATATATGGCAGACATGGAGAGCATATGGCAGAACAGAGTAAATATATATATAGGCAGATGCGGAAATATATATAAATATATATATATTAATATATTGAAACAGCATCTTGCCCTGTTGCCCAGGCTGGAGTGCAGTGGCATGAACACAGCTCATTTGCAGCCTCGACCCTCCTGTGTTCAAGAAATCCTCCCAACTCAGCCTCCCAAGTAGCTGGGATCACAGGTGTGTGCCACCATGCCTGGCTAAGTTTTCAGCTTTTTTTTTTTCTTTGCAGAGACAGGGTCTCACTTTGTTGCCTAGGCTGGTCTTGAACTCCTGGGATCAAGTAATCTGCCCATGTCAGCCTCCCAAAGTGTTGGGACTTCAGGCATGAGCCACCATGCTCAGCCTGCCCATGTTTTGAAAGAAGTGGGGTTATCAGTAGGAAAACATAGAAGAAAAAGAGGCAACAGTGTTTCCCCTAGTCTCTTGGGACCACCACTTCTCCAGGTGGCAATGAAGGCTCTCCTCCCTTCCAAGTTTTAGGCTCTTTTTGGCCACCTTGGATTGTTTGGGAGCTATGGTACAGAGGGTAAAGAAAAGAAAGGGGAAAAAAGCCAAAATAAAAAATGAGGAATCTCTCCCTCCTCTCCAAACATACACACTGTTATTACTTTTTAGTTTAATTCTATTATGGTCAGGGAACATACTTTGCAATGTTTTATCTGCATCCTACAAATTTTGATGTATTTTCATTTTAATTTAATTCAAAATATCTTTAATTTAGTTCAGAGTATCAGAGAGACGCTCTCTGACTGTTAAGTTCCTTGAAACAGAACTAGAGGACTTTCCTGGAGTTCTCCCTGTCTACACTCATGCCTGCTTTCAGGTTACAGGCTATGTTGGGTTCAAGTGGAAGAATACTGGACACAGACAAAAGAGAAACTCATCATCAGTTCCCTGTTGTCTTAAATTCTAGTCTTCATCTCCAATCTATCTACTATTATTTACTTTTTCAGAGTCCTCAAATAGCTTATTTCATACATCTTGTTCTAGACTTTATAGCCGCATACAATGGGGAAGACTGTGAATGAAGTGTGCTTACTCCATCTTACTCAAAATCAGAACTAAATGGGAAGCTTTTTCAACATTCAGATTCCCTGACTCCACTGTAGACATACTGAATCTGAAAGGGGAGCTGGGAAATAGGTGATAAAAGGTAGATTTTTGGAAGACTCCACAGGAAATGTTGGTACACATCTGAGGTTGACAGCCATGTCTCAGAATATGGTCAAACAGCTACAGATTACCTTCAACTGTTCCGATTCCATATATATATATTTTTTGACAGAGTCTCTCTCTGTCACCCAGGCTAGAGTGCAATGGTGCAATCTTGGCTCACTGCAACCTCTGCCTCCCAGGTTCGAGCGATTCTCCTGCCTCAGCCGCCCAAGTAGCTGGGACTACAGGTGCATTCCACCACACCTGGCTAATTCTTTGTGTTTTTAGTAGAGACAGGGTTTTGCCACGTTGCCCAGGCTGGATTTGAACTCCCGAGCTCAGGTGATCCACCCACCTCGGCCTCCCACAGTGCTGGGATTACAGGCATGAGTCACCTCGCCTGCCCAGGAACTCTGGGTTCTTAATCAGAGATTAAATGTCTCCATAGGCCAAGCACGTGACATGTGGTAAAGCAGCCAGCTGGATATATGACAACAGCGAACTATGGGGACAATGATGAACTAGAGAGCCTGTGCGGCTGTTAGGAACAGCCTCCACTCAGCTTCAGACAAATATTGCTATAGGGAAATGTAGGCCCAGTACTGCCAGAACTGCAATTTTTCAATAATGCCACAACTTGGATTTTTATATGAAATATCCCCATTTCTAAAGGTTAGCAACATAATTCAAAAAAAAAAACTGCAGAGAATGTTTGCTACTTTTAGTCTAGAGAGATACTGGCAGCATGTCTACAAAGGACTGTGGGTGTGTATATACAGTATCGGAATGTGTGGGTAAAATGTGTGTGTATGTGTCTGTGCGTGTGTGTGCGTGTGTGTGTGTATGTCCCTTTGAAAAATTTGATTCCAATCCTTGAGATGCCTAAAGATCCCCTATCTGTAGAAAAATCACTTGTTTAGCACCTTTGTAGTGCAGTATCATGTAAAGCACAACATCAGTCTGAAAGAGATATTCACCAATTTGCAGACTGTTGCCTAAGCACTGGGCTCCCTGAGGCATTACTGTAAATTCCTTCCTCTTTAAGGCACATCATTTCACGGAAGTTGCCAAGCTTCCTTTTCTCCACTAATAATATCCTCTGTCAGAGTCTCTTCCTTCAATAAGAACCCAGATGTAACAAAACAAGAGGGGAAAATTAGTAAAAGAGATAAAAATCTCAAAAATAATCATTAATCTATGTTGCCAAGAATTTTTAATTTGCATGTCACTGACAGGTATGTGTCATGATCTCATTTGATTTTAATTTCAAAGTGATGTGAACTGATGGAGATAATGAAGGCAAATGTATGCTACAAACACATTTTCATATACAAACCCGTTCTAAATTATTGTCAATAATGGAAACTCAGGAGTTAGCTATGCATTAATACAAAGGCATTTTTAAATTTTAGTGAAGAAATTCATTAATACACTTCTTTCCAAGCTGGTTCACTTAGCTGATGGGAGCACGTTGCTATCACAACTGAAGTTAAACTCATGAATGAGTCAGGAAATACAACCGGGTGCAAGGTAGAGGGTAAAAAGCTTAGACCTTGGAGTCAGATACATCTGGATCTGAATTCCACAAACTTCACTTTCCTAAAACGTGAGCTCTGGTTTCCTCTTCTGTAAAATGTGGTTAATATTGAAAGTTTTAAAATCAGCTTTTCTGGTTGCAAGGAACAAAGCCTCAACTCAAGTAACCTCCAATAATAGGGCAGGATTTTGTGAGATGAAGTGGTTGGTACAAATACACTTGGCAACGAGGACACAGAAGTTTCGATCATGAGGCCAAGCCTTCAAAGACATACAGGAAATGCTAAACGACCAGGCCTCAGAAAGAGAAAAAGCCTCATGTTGTTCAGAATCTAAGGAGTGTATACAGCTTGTCATTGGCTTGTCATCACCTTGACCCGGATCCTCCTTCTCCTTTGCTGCTCGTCTTCATTCTATAAGTACATTTTTTCAATCTTCTGGGTCCTGCTTTCTCATCATTCTGGCTGTGTATAACTTCCACGATCATCATGACCTACCAGCTTCCCTCCACCTGAGGACCTGTAAACTACTCCCGCTAAGTTTTACCTACTTATATATTCAAATTACTAGGTTTCGGATTATTAAAAACAAGATATGAGAGGCTTGGTAATTCCCTGTTTGGGTAGAGCGTTTTGCTCTACCTCAAAGGACTCTGACCGGTTTGTAATAGGCTACATCTGTGCTGGTTGCCCTCCTTTGGGCTAATCTGTTATGGCTCAAGGGTGAAGTTTTGCTGCTGGAGTTAAGTTGTGCAGTGTGAAATAGGCAGGGGGTGGCAGGGCTAGTTCCATTAGTAAGTGTGAGAATGTTGGTGCTGGGGCTGACATTTCTGGCACAGTACCTACTTCAGGCCATATCTAATATAGGCAATCAGCACCGTGCCAGATGTCTGGTAGGTGCAATGCATGTCAGTTTACCCAAAAGTTCATCAAGTCACTAACAAATCACCTATTTTGTAAGGCAGAATGCTAGGTTCTGTGGCAGTAAGAATGACAAGGCAGATGTGGTCCTTGCTCTTACAGAGTTTCTACTCTAGTAAAAGAGACATCCAAAAATATATATAAGCAACCCAGCAAGCCCACTTTTAGATATAGGATACAGAGAAAAGAAAACACATGTTCACATAAAAACTTGTACCCAAATTCTTACAGCAGCATTATTCATAATAGACAAAAAGTATAAACAACCCAAATGTCCATCAATGGACAAATGGATAAACAAAACACACTATAACCGTATGGTGAAATATTAAGCCATAAAAAGGGATAAAGTTCTGATACATGCTACAACACTGATGAACATTAGAAACATGAGGCTAAGTTAAAGAAGCCAGATACAAAAACCTCATAGTATATGATTTTATTCATATGAAAGACTGGAATAGGGAAATCCACAGAGACAGATAGTAGATCTGTGGTTGCTCAGGGCTGGAGAGGTGAGGGGGGTGTGATGGGTTGATAGCTAAAGGGTATAGCATTTCTTTTTGACCCGATGAAAATCGCCTACCATTATGATGATGGTTGCATGTATCTGTGAATATGCTAAAAACTATTAAATTGTATACTTTAAATGTGTAAACTGTCTGGCGTGTGAATTACATCTCAATAAAGCTGTTAAAATTCTAAAAACTAAAACACATGCAGAAAATTAATAAAAATAAATGTGCATGGGCAATAACGGAAACAAGAGACTGAGATAAAAAATAAGAGGGGTTCTCCTTAGGTAGTGTGCTCAAGGAAGGCCTCTCTAAGCAGGTGACACAGAACCTGATAACTTAAGGAAGAATGGGAACCAGCTGTGCGAACAGCACTCCCAGTAGAGGAAACAGCTTGTGCAAAGGCCTGAAGGCAGGCAGGACTTAGCAGGACAATGGCCGTCCCTTTCTCTCCCACTTAGGATGCAAGTGATTCCGAATGACGTTAAGATAATTTTTAGTTAATTCCAATGTATTTAAAAATCAAAAAAATCAAATTAATACCACTCTTTGGCACCTTAACTATAAATAGGAACAATTTATTTGTGATATGCAGTAGTCACCCTAGTCAGGACCCTGCATCACAGAAAGATCACAATTTTTTTTTCTTTTTTTTTTTTTTTTTGAGATAGAGTCTTATTGTCTCTCAGTCTGGAGTGCAGGGTGTGATCTCTGCCTCCCAGGTTCAAGCGATTCTCCTGCCTCAGCCTTCTTAGTAGCTGGGATTACAGGTGTGTGCCAGCACATCCAGCTCATTTTTGTATTTTTAGTAGAGATGGGGTTTCACCGTGTTGACCAGGCTGGTCTCAAACTCCTGACCTGACCTTAGGTGATCCACTTGCCTCGGCCTCCCGAAGTGTTGTGATTATAGGTGTGAGCCACCACACCCAGCCAAGATCACAATTTTAACACCGGGTTTCACACCTTTGACTAACTAGCAAACAAAATTATTTACAAATAATGTTTTGCAGAGTGGACCTCAAAGTACCCTATCAATGCAAAATTCTCAACCATACCTGTATTGCTGTGAACAGATTTCAAATCTTCATTTTGATATTTTCTTTTTCTTTCTTTCTTTTTTTTTTTGAGAGTCTCACTCTGTTGCCCAGGCTGGAGGGCAGTGGCACAATCCTGGCTCACTGCAACCTCTGCTTCTTGGGTTCAAGCCATTTTCCTGCCTCACCCTCCCGAGTAGCTGGGGTTACAGGTGCCCACCACCATGCATGGCTAATTTTTGTATTTTTAGTAGAGACAGGGTTTCACCATGTTGGCCAGTCTGGTCTCAAACTCCTGACCTCAAGTGATCCATCTGCCTCTGCCTCCCAAAGTGCTGGGATTATAGGCGTGAGCCACCGCGCCTGGCCCACTTTGATATTTTCTCTATTAAACTCGAATTGTTTCCTTGAGGGTCTCTTAAGAATTGGTGAATAGGATGTTTTATACAGGATCGTTCCAGACATCTGCAGACTTATTCAGTTAAGTACAGTAAATAACAACATCCCTATCATTCTACTTTCCTTTTCTTTTGGCCCTGAGCCTTCAATAAGCAGTAGGTTGAAAGGAAACAAACCATCTTTCCTGACCTCTTCATTTTATTTATGTATTTGATTTTTACAAGGTTCAGTGAACAAAACATGGCCTTTAAGTGAAAGATCACTATCACATGAGTGCTGTTATCTGACTTGGAACTTGATTAAAATCAAATCTGCTCATCAGCCAACAGGTCAAATGTGCCCAGTCCCAGGACTGGGAAACATTTAAGATCATGCATAAACACACAGCTATCAAACTGATTTGAACTGGACAAAATAAAACAAAATCTGGCCTAACTGGGAGTTTGCCCAGTGGTGGCTCTCAGTTTTCAAAAAACTGAAAGAAAAAGTCACAGCTTGAATATGTCAAAAGAATCTTATAGGACGTTCATGGATTTGTTTATTAATCAAAGCTTAATCAGAAAAAAAAATTAGCTCTGCTCTTAACAATCTTTTAAAGAGCAAATTTTCACATGAGTTTGAAATAGCCCCAAATAATTATCTGAAATTTGGCAACATCAATTGTAAAGGTAAATACTCCACGGGACATTGGAACACAGAGATCATCTTCTGTTCCACTTTCCTCATTTCACAGAGATGTGAAGAAACAGCTTGCCCAACATGTACAACTAAACAGCAACAGAATCCAGATTAGAGCACCTGCCTTTTGGGACAAAGGGTTTTTAACTTTGTGGAGGTAGGTTGGAGGGGGTGGGTTGTAGCATCAGCAATTAAAAATGTGAAAGCACACTCTTTGACCTAGAAACTACAAGAAGAGAAATCAACAGTATAGAAACACTAAGGCAAATGTATCAAAAATATATATACCAGGGTATTCACTGCAGTATTGTATATACAGTGCAAAATTGGAAGCAACCTATATATTCAACAATAGGGGAATTACTGTGTACAAGATTCCATCATTGTATAACGGAATAAAATGACTGTTTTAAAAAAATATGGTACATTTACGCCGGGTGCAGTGGCTCACACCTTTAATCCCAGCACTCTGGGAGGTCAAGGCAGGTGGATCACCTGAGGTCAGGAGTTCGATACCAGCCTGGCCAACATGGAGAAACCCCATTTCTACTAAAAATACCAAAAATTAGCCAGGTGTGGTGGCAGGCACCTGTAATCCCAGCTACTCGGGAAGATGAGACAGGAGAATGGCTTGAAGCTGAGAGGCGGAGGTTGCAGTGAGCCAAGATTGCACCACTGCACTCCAGCCTGGGTGATAGAGTGAGACACTGTCTCAAAAAAAAGGACATTTAAATATTCTGACGTGGATATTCATGACAAACTGTAAGTTGAAAAAAGCAAATTTCAGATCAAAGTGTAAATATATCCTCAATTTTTTGTTTGTTTGTTTTTGTTTAAAAACATGGTCAGTCACAGTGACTCATGCCTGTAATCCCACCACTTTCCGAGGCTGAGGTGGCCCAATCACTTGAGGCCAGGAGTTCAAGATCAACATGGACAACATTATTCAAAAATTATCTGGGTGTGGTGGTGCATGCCTGTAATCCAGCTACTAGGGATGCTGAGAAAGGAGAATTGCTTGAACCCAGTAGGCAGATGTTGCAGTGACCTGAGATAGCACCACTGCACTCCAGCCTGGGCAACAGAGCAAGACTTTGTCTCAAAAAAAAAAAAGTTAATTAAAAAAATATAAAACAACATAAAACTCTGTGTGTGGATGTATGCACACACAATGTCTGAAAAGTCACACACCACTGTTAATAGTGATTCTGAATAGGAAGAGGGATTTTTTTAAAAAAACAAAAAAACCAACACAACAAAAAGAACCCCACAAGAATTATAAAACGACCCATTTCCTGAGACATACTAAATGCAAGAAGGTCTCTTGGTCTGCAGACATCTCACACATGAGCAGTGGGAGCTTCCAGGAGTAGATTGGAGGGCTGTTTTGACACCATTGATCTTGATCACCCACCCCCATCCCCACTCCTAATACTTTGCTGTGAGAAAAGATGTTCTCTCCATCTTACATAAAGTGCTGTTCAAACCCAAGCTTCATTCTCCCCAGCTATCCCCTCCCAGCCGGCTCCCTCGTTTAGCTACTCCTAGAAAGAAATTCTGGAAAATCTTGGCACGGAGTCCTGGCAAATCCCCCATCCTTATAAGATGGAATAAACTCCAACTCTTAAAAATGTATTTTGCCCCTCTAGCTGTTATAAGATCGTTCTAGAAGAAGGCTGTGATTTTATCTCCTGAGGTTTCTCTGAGGGCACACTCCACTGCCACAGCCTTCAGAACTGTGGACAGGTTGCCTCTTTTGGAAAATTCAACAAAGTAAAACAAGAACTTTAATAGCTGCATTAAATCCTGGCGTTCTTTGTAAAAATGCTTTGGTGACAGAGACAGAGTTTATTACTACTTGAGTATTTGCAGCCTCACTCTGAACCCTCAAGGCCTCCGCTTCCCAGTAAAGATAATTTTGTCTTTGCCTGATCAGCTTCTCTTCTTTGTCTACCCCAACTTGACTCCTGGGTTCCTGTGATACAGAAACAGGAGAATGGGAAGAAAGAGGTAGGACTAGAAAAACAGAATACAAGAGGCAAAGAAAAGTGGACAGTGTGGGCGAGTAGTAGGAAGGAGGCAGGGGAGAACAAGGGCTCTGGATGGGCTGCAGCAGTGAGGAAGTGGAGACAGTAGAACCTTAGACGATGTGGCTAGGATCTGTAAACTGAATCTCTTTTAATGTGTTCTGAGGACTGTAAGCAAACTTAGAGTTTCATTTGCTTTTGGTTGTTTCTTTGAATGTCACACTGTCCTGAAACTTGGTCACACAAGGCCCAGGATTTATTCAGGTTATAATATATTCTAGAGGAAAAGGTGGGTATGATACCTATATGACTGTCTTTAAAGAGACCAAGGTACAAAACTGATTGTTAAGGACTATTTATTTAGAAAGTATAAATATTTGATGCATATTATGATGAATACTCTAATTACAAAAGACAGCTGATATTCAAAGAAAGAACCATGTAAGAAAATAAACTTCTAATTAGAAAATTACAATCACTGAAAGTTTTCAAACTCTGTTGTTCTTTTTTATCATAACAGTGACAAGACATGGAAAATTAAAATGCATATACTTAGGGGTATGGAAGAGGAAATCTGAAATTTCCCTTACTACAGAAAGTTGAAGCCATTTTTATACTTGGAAAAAAATAACTGCAAGCCCCCAAATTAGAAATGGTATCCAGAGAAACCCGATTCCAGAAAAGTTGATGGATGCATTTAATGTCCTTGGGCCTGGAGAAAATTAGGATGAAATTAGGAAAGAGGAAAATTTGAAAGTCAATGAGGAAAGTACAAGGATTTACAAAAATGCCATTCTAATTTTACTTGAAATTATTTACCTTTTATGTGAATGGTATAATTACAACCAATGATACATAATAAGTTGAATTTATTTTAACAGAATAAACACTGTGGAAAGGGAAAGCATGAAATGCACTCATTGGCTATCCATGAGACCCAGAGCTTTTTAGGCCCCAAGACCATAGCTCACGCACATCCACTGCAGGCATAAAAATTTAGAAATAAAATAAAAACAGTCACTCTACACTGTACTGAAAAACAACCTGCACACTGATGACAAATATCCCATTGTTAAATTTCAAAACCATAGAGGAGACAAAGGAAACCATGTATTTTTAAAATTATTAATTGTTGAAAGCTATTTCCATTATGTTTATTTTTTCAGTGTTTCTACATTTCAAATGATATACCCAACAGCAGAATTTTTAAAATTAGGTTTTGCATTTCAAACAAAGCTCAAAGATGTTGAGAAAATAAAGGAAACAAAACCAACCTAAGATATCCAGATATTGTTCTTCCTTCCAGCAACACAAAAACTGAGTCTTATTCAAGATCACTGGCATTCTTCCCTGTGCGACAGAGGACTGTGAGGTTCAAGTCCATACACGGCTGTTGTTCAAAGGATGAGCAGGGAAGAGTGGCTAAGAAGAAACAGTCTTAAATCGCAACAGTGGAGATTATCTCTAAGAAGGATTTCCATATAGTGATAGCTGTTAAATTCCAGGATGGAGGCCTGAGAAAATCTGCAGCCTGTTCTCCAGATGTCAGGACAAATAGAAGGAATGCATCTTAATCCAAGATGCTGCAATTGGTAGGAACCAATGGAAAAACTGCAGAGGGGGAAATTTGTCACCCCATATTTCATTCTAAAATATACTTATTTCATTTAGCTTCCAAAAACATTGACAAAGACCATGGTCAGGTAGGGAGTTTCTGTCTTTTGAAGGCTGTAAGAGTAATGAGCACTTCCTGAAGGGAGAGTATTAAATTGGAAGTTTGAATTGACTCTTTAAGATTGTGTTTTGTGAAATTTGTGTTAGTGGTAAATACGATTGTCATTTTCCTGCTTTAGAATCTGGATTGGTTTTTTTGTTGATTGCTTGGTTGGTTGATGATTTTTTTAACATTTGATTTATTTATTGCTCTAGCAATGCAGAAAAAAAGTGAGCTTCCCACAGTAGGCATACATCAGATTTAATTAGAGTTCTGTCCACTATCAGAAGCAGAGAATTAATATTTTCTTGAGTTGAGAATTAATATTTTATGGTAATAGTAGTAACTAATGCATACTAAAAGCTTATTATGTGCTTGACCTGTTCTAAGTGCTTCAGAGTTTAACTTCACATCA
This sequence comes from Papio anubis, assembly GCF_008728515.1. Lineage (NCBI taxonomy): Eukaryota > Metazoa > Chordata > Mammalia > Primates > Cercopithecidae > Papio > Papio anubis. The sequence goes on from NC_044988.1 coordinate 28,944,056, forward strand.
TTTTTAAAATAAGACGGTACAATCCTTATAATCTGGTACTGTAACTGGAGCAGACCCTGAAAGTATTTCATCCTTATACTGTAGACCACTGGAAGACTCCAAACCAAGATCATTTTCCTCTCCGTTTTGCAGATCAAGAAAGCAAAGGACATAAAGGTTAAGAGATTTTTCCAAGCTCACCCAACTAGTAACAGAGTTGATGTTTGAATCCAGTACTGCACAATTGATACCACCTCCCCAGTTATGTGGCAGTAAATTTTTGCATGAAATCAGAGTTATGAGGAGCATTCTCCAAAACACAAATACTCACAGAAATTTCATTAAGTTTCATAGAATGTATGTGCATGTAAAATTGCAGAATGTGAAAGATAGAGACAGCAACTTCTAGGAACAACTGGCTCTTCCACAGCTGCTTTGAATTAACATTAAGAACCAACATTAAGACATGAGAAGCACAGAGCACAGTGTTCTCCAACAGGCACTCCTGGAAATCCCAATTCTATGCAGAATCACAAACCCCAGATATATATTTCCATACTCCTGACAGGCTATTAGCTTGCAGCTAAAACACAAGATGTGATCTTGGCTCAGGGGAAACAGGCATTAGGATGCCTGCCTCAGAGCCAGTTAACAGAGGCAAAGAAAAAAATAGACACAGGCGCTTTTGAAATAGGAGCTGAGATGAAAAAGTTTGAATTTGCTCATGAATACAAATTTGGGATAATGAAACCATCTACACATAGCCAAAAAATAAATCAAACACCTCGCAAACCTCTAATTGTATGTGCACATATGAAATTGCCTCCAATATCCCATGCAACACAACAGTGCTAGAGCCATCTCCCAGGGAACATTTAAAACTCACAAATCATTAATGTTTCTATCCGAAACATAGAAACAGTGCTCAGTCCCAGAGATGAACATTGACTAAGTGACAGACTTGGGCATATACTACTTTTCTGGTCAAATTAAAACAAATTATAAATATTACCAAACCGAGTTTCATCTGTTTATAAGTTCAAGTGTGTTTATTTGTTCCAAACTGAATATATGGTTGTACCGCAATGTATAGTCATAAAGTGTACACATTTTTAGCCAAATCTGGAGAGCTCTTTACAGAGAATTGTAAAAGGAAAGCCACCACGTTCTAACTCATAAAGAGAACTCCAAGTCTTTACTCAATAGCGCAGTGTTCAACATAAAACGACCTGGGGTCTCAGAAACTTGTCAGAGTTCTCTGTGAGTTTCCACAGAGAACAATAACAGGAAGTTTAGAGCAGAACTGCCTCTTTGACAATCTCTGCCCACAGAGCTCAAGCTAAGCCAACACTACCAGAGGCATCATGGAAAACCTAGAATTGGTTTTCATCCAGCCTTCAGTAAATTACACAGACTTCCAAGGAACTAGCTGCAAGACAGCCCAGAGTCTGAGGCCAAGGAAAACTTTCTACACCCCCTTGCAGAACTATTTGCTCAATTTCTGCACCCTTTATCAAATTTTCCAGCACTAGGCAAATGGGAAGCATATAACGTTTAGACACATTTATTTATACACAAGTGAAAAGCCCAGAACTCGGATCTTTCCTGAGTTGGCCAGAGACCCCACCCTCCCCAGCATTCATGCCCACAGCAGGTGGCCTTATGATGCTCGATAGGATCAAACAGGGATTTTCTGCTCCAGAGGGGATTTGGAAACCCTCCCTAACCCTGCTGTGTCAAGGAACTCTGTTCTCATATCCTGGCTCAGACAACAGAGCTTGAGGTTCTTTGACACAGGATATGGTTGTCAATAACATTGCAGAGGCCCCTTCTGTCACCTCCATCTCTGTAACAAGATCTGTGTTACAGAATGACTGATATTAAGGGGTAGATGATTAAAATATTTGGGCAGAGCAAGGGTCTTCCCTGCAATCACATTACATCAGCCAAGGTCAACTCCACCCTTGGACCCCTTCTCAAGGAATTCTCAGATTCAAGACTAAGCTCTTCCATTGCTGGGGGGAGGGGAGCTCTGCTTGCTAGGCTGACGAGGCCACCTGTGTCACATTTGCCTCTCTGTCTCCAGTTTCTAGCAGCAGCGCCTGACATTGTTAATAACTCTTTGATGAATGAATACTTCGGCAAGTCAGGTGACCATAAGGAGCCTATCATGTATTAGCCATCTGCTCAGTCTATTTCCACTGAACACTCACTCACTGAGTTCTTCTGACAAGTCAGGCCATGCTAGGATGCAAAGATGATTAAGGCACAATCTTGTCCTGAAGGACCTTGCAGTCTAGGGGAGGCCTCACAGGCAAGTGGTTCTGAAAGAGCCTGAAAATGGAAATATGGCCACCAAATGTAGATTCTGAATCTTTCTGGCAACCTTCGAGAAGGCATTTGAGTGCTCTGTGACATTCTAGGAAAATTACCAACAGAAAGATACTTGGATGAAGTGAAAACCTCGAAAGATAGGTTAGTTAAAAAAAAAAAAAAAAAAGGTCATTCACTTTGTTTTTTTTTTTTTTGAGGCGGAGTCTCGCTTAGTCGCCCAGGCTGGAGTGCAGTGGCCCGATCTCGGCTCACTGCAAGCTCCGCCTCCCGGGTTCACGCCATTCTCCTGCCTCAGCCTCCCGAGTAGCTGGGACTACAGGCGCCCGCCGCCTCGCCCGGCTAATTTTTTGCATTTTTAGTAGAGACGGGGTTTCACCGTGTTAGCCAGGATGGTCTCGATCTCCTGACCTCGTGATCCGCCCGCCTCGGCCTCCCAAAGTGCTGGGATTACAGGCGTGAGCCACCGCGCCCGGCCAGGTCATTCACTTTGACTCCATAATCTCCCTTCTGGAACTAGTCCCAGAGAAACTGACCAGAAAAAAAAAAAAAGGAGAAAGACAAAAGCCTAAATGTACAAAGATGTTTATTACTGCACTATTAAAATAGTGAACAAATGTAAACCATTTAAATGTCCATCAACAGGGAAAGGGCTAGTAAATTATGGCACAACTATAACATTAGATATGAAAAGTGGAACATAAATATGTATAGGGTTCTGTGATTGAAATCATATATACATATGAACAAAGATCAGAAAGGCGCTAAAAATAAATTATGTATAGATGTAAGAAACCTGAAGGTTATAAGAGGTTTTTATATATTTTCCTCACTAGATACCCACAATAATCCTGGAAAATAGGCAGTATGATTGTGACATCCACTTTTTTTTTTTTTTAATACATGAGGAATTGGGATTTAGGAAGATAAGTGACTTGTCCAAGTTCAGAGTAGAAAATTTAAACACAAGAAAGACATCTCACCTCAAATTCCTCCTTTCCATTATACTCACTGCCTCTGGGGAATGAAAATAGTTGCTGGGCAACTTCTGCAAGTTGTTAATCATGAATATACTTTTTAAATTTCAAGTGCTTTTAATAATAAAGTCAGTTTTAAAAATATATAGCTAAAGCAGCATAAAGAGGTTTTACACACCAAATATCAACCACCACCACCACATTAAAAATCTTAGCTGAGAAGTCAGAAACTACCTCTCTTTTTTCAATCTAAAACTAAAAAATGTGAAATGTGAAATCTAGTGTACTTTCAATACAAACTTATTTTGATTTAAATTATAGAAAACCACTTTGGGCATGCCTTGGTGCTTTTTGTGTCCTGGGTTTAGTTACAGTGAAAGTCAAGACTTTGCATCATTAATCAGTACAATTTAACAAACTGTATCATACTGTTTGTTTGGCCAATGAACACAACTAATTCAAGATGGTTTCTCTCCCACATGCCAATAAAAAAAAACAATGAACAAATAAACACCATTTACCCAAAATATTTAGCATGTGACCTATCCTGGATTAAAAATATTTCTAAAATTTAGGTATCTCAACTCCACAATAGGACAATGCTCAGGATAGGATTTGATCCAAACCCAATTCCTCTTGGAGTACTCTCTTGGGGTTTTTTTTTTTCTCCATTATGTACATCAAGGAATATAAGATATATATTTGTGAAATTTCAAGTCAACCTTCTCCAATGTACATAAACAATGGAAAGTCTCCACATCCCTCCATTACCAGCAATAGCTCCTGGGAATCTCCTCTACTCTAATCCTTACTACTCTCAACCCCTTTCATGGTGGATTGGACAACCAGGTAGGCTGCTTTCACTGTGGGCCCTGCCTGCTATTTTTTGAAAACAATTCAGCAGCTTGATGCTTCTACCACATCATCAAGGGAGTTGCCTCTCCTGTGTTCCTCTCACTCTCTTTTCTCCTCACTCCTGTGGAACTTTTGATAACTCTGTCTTGTTCCAAAACTTGTCTTTTTGCTTGCCAAGGAACAGTAAAAGAGAAAGAGGTGACTTACACTAGAAAGAGCATACAGAAAAACCCTCAAAAAAAGATGATCTCCCATTATAATTATCTAATTAATTGTTTATTTCAAATAAGAAACTTTTAAAACAATGAACAGCAAATGAAGAGCTAGAGGATTATACCAAATTTGTCTTAGTAGAAATTTGTTTAATCATATAATTATATGAGTTTCAGAGAAAGGAAGAAGGTCAATTTTGGACCTCAGACGACAGGTCTAACTAATAAGGGCAACTTGAAGTCATAGTGTCAGGTTTTGCAAGTGTTCTTTAAAATCAAACAGTGCAACCTCCCACTAGTCCCTTAAGAGACATTAATAGGTGCACCTGGGATAGTAGTTCATTGCTCAAATATGTTTGGGAAATGCTGCATTCTGTAGTCCTTACTGGAGGATCACAACAACCTGTCAAAGGCTATGAAAAGTGAAGAAGAAACTTGTTCTATGTTTACTTCATCCTTTTCCAAATTTATTTTGTCCATCGAACCCTTCTGCCTTAAGAACGCCCATTAACATTTCTTGTGAGTAGTGCTATAACTTTGGTTGACCCCAAATTCTCATGTTGAAACCTAGTCACCAATATGATTTTAGGAGGTGGGTTGGGGGTTATTAGATCCCGAGGGCAGATCCCTCATGAATGAGACTAGAGCCCTTATAAAAGAAGCCCCTTAGAGTTGCCTTGCCCCTTCCACCATGTGAGGACACAGCAAGAAGAAACCATGTATAAACCAGGAAGCAGGCCCTCACCAGACACCCAGTACACCCAGCTCCTTGATTTTGGACTTCTCAGCCTTCAGTACTGTGAGAAATAAATTTCGGTTGTTCATAAGCCACACTGTCTGCAGTATTTTGTGACAGCAGCCGGAGCAGACTAAGACAAGGGGTGTTCCATGAAACACTTTGTGGGAAATGCAAAGTTGAGTCTTTTCTACACTAAACAACATCTCAGGCTTTTTCAGCAGCTCTTCATAGGAAACATTTCCAGATGCTTTACCTTCCTTGTTCATCATGAGATCTGAGGCTTCTGGAGGGCAGATATGTATAGAGAGGAGAGAGGAGTTCTGAAATGAAGTTAGAAGAAATTCGGCCACAGACTATGTCTACTTATTTTGCCAAGAGATACAGCAGTAGTGAATCAGGGTGAGTTTGGAAGTAAAACTCAGCCTCCTCAAATTCAACCCAGTCTTCCCCATTTAGGTACATTCTGTTTCTCCAATACTGTCCTGTTTGCTTGTCCACCTCCTGCTCCTTCCATGGCAAGGAGGAAAGAAGGGAAGGGAATGGAGTTGCATGTATGCACGACCACACTTTTCCCACACAGAGGAACACGCTGTAATAGTTGAGGGATGTCGCTGATCATTTATGGAATCGCAAAGGGTCTTCAAGGGCCTCAGCCCCCAAAAGAAAGAGAGAAAGAGGGAGGCAGAGAGAGAGAGAGAGAGAGAGAGAGAGAGAGATGACTTTGTGCTCTTGGGGTTATTTCCCAAAGGCTGCCATTCCAGGGGAAGAAAAACAACCTGATTGAACCTAATGTCAGCTCTGCATGCCATTCTCAACACCGAGCTCTTCAGTCCTGCTCCTCAGAGCACTCTCCCTTCAAAGGCGCCTCACCACCATTTATTCTTTCAAATTCAGGTTCTTGTGTGTTCTTTTAAATTTTTGCCCTTGCAGAATGGCCATAATCCCAAAATCAAAAAGTATAGTAGATGTTGGTGTGGATGCAGTGAACAGGGAACACTTCTACACTGCTGGTGGGAATGTAAACTAGTACAACCACTATGGAAAACAGTGTGGAGATTCCTTAAAGAACTAAAAGTAGAACTACCATTTGATCCAGCAATCCCACTACTGGGTATCTACCCAGAGGAAAAGAAGTCATTGTACGAAAGATACTTGTGTATGCACATTTATAGCAGCACAATTCACAATTGGAAAAACATGGAACCAACCCAAATGCCCATCAATCAATGAGTGGATAAAGAAACTGTGGTATATATATATATACAATGGAATACTACTCAGCCATAAAAAGGAATGAATTAACGGCATTTGCAGTGACCTGGATGATACTGGAGACTATTATTCTAAGTGAAGTAACTCAGGAATGGAAAACCAAACATGGTATGTTCTCATTCATAAGTGGGAGCTAAGCTATGAGGATGCAAAGGCGTAAGAATGACACAATGGACTTTGGGGACACAGGGGGAAAGTTTGGGAAGGGGATGAGAGATAAAAGACTACAAGTTGGGGTGATGAGTGCACCAAAATCTCACAAATCACCAGTAAAGAACTTACTCATATAACCAAACACCACCTGTTTCCCAATAACCTATGGAAAAAAACATGTTTTTAAAATTATGCCCTTGCAGACTGCTTTTATCATATTACTTATTTTCTCATTGTTGTGCTAATTTCTTTTAATTACCTTATCAACAATATGCCTTCTTACTTTTCTAAATGAATGGGGAAGAAAGCACACCAGGCCCGGCTAGGTGGCTCACACCTATGATTCCAGAATTTTGGGAGACTGAGGCAGGAGGATCGTTTGAGATCATCCTGAGCAACGTAGTGAAACCACCACACAAGCAGTGACTCTTGAGGGCCAGTTTTGTTACCAAGAGGTAGGGGATGGGGACATTAGCCCCAACAGTAATCTCCTTCAGTTCCTCAATAATATAACTCTGCATGAATAAAAACTGAGTGTTTGCTATGCAAATGGAGTTCCAGGCAAACCCCCGATATAGATAGTTTTGAGCCAATCAATGCTACTAAATGTTTTTTCAGGTCAATTAATTATTATTCTATTGTTGAGATTTTTCCTCCTACTTGGCTACTTGGTCTATCAAAAGTAAGGAAAATTATAATAAGGTCTCTTACTATATAGCTTCTAAAATTTTTTTTACATTTAAAAATTATTTATTTATATATTTTGATGCTGTCATTCAATACATAAATATTTATGATAGTTACTTAAAATAAATAAAAGTGATCTTCACTGCTTTAACATTTTATTACCGTGATTTTTGCTTTTTTCTCATTTTTTATATATTTGCCTAATTTTTAATTTTAAACCATTTTGAATCACGTTTTTAGACATATATTTTATAAACAGTACAAAGTTAAATTCTATATTATCTTTTTTCTCACAAATTGTTCTATGCATGTCTTAATCTAGTATCCATCTACAGAGTAAGCATCTGGAATGAGTCAGGGACCAGTCAGGAAAGCAGAATCAGCTCTAAGTATTTCTGTTTTGTTTTGTTTTTGAGACAGAGTCTCACTCTGTCACCCACGCTGGAGTACAGTGGTATGATCTCTGCTCACCGCAACCTCTGCCTCCCAGGCTCAAGTGATTCTCTTGCCTCAGCCTCCTGAGTAGCTGGGATTACAGGCACACACCACCACGCCTGACTAATTTTTGTATTTTTAATAAAGACAGGTTCATCCATGTTGGCCGGGTTGGTCTTGAACTCCTGACCTCAGGTGATCTGCCTCCCTTGGCCTCTCAAAATGCTGGGATTACTGGCGTGAGCCACCATGCCTGGACATCTCTAAGTATTTCAAATAGAAGGAATTTAATATGGAGAATCAGTTGCCCAGAAGATGGAAGAGCTAAGACACCAAACAGAAGGAAGTGAGACCACCTAGAGATAAACAACATCAGGAAACTGTTGTAGCCTTTGAGGCTGGAGCTACCCAACAGGACCTAGCCCTCCACCAGGGGTGAGAGAAGAAGCAGGCCATCAGCAGAGGCCTATGCAGTGGAACTCCTGGAGATACAAGGCAGATTAGGGGAAGATCAGTGAACGGGTCAGACTGCAAATGTGAAAATGATCAGTACACACTTCGTCTCCTCTTTGTAACACTATGTACCCTGACATGGACATGTGCACCTGTATGTCCACGTGTGCACATATACTCAACACACATTATTCATTGACCTAGCTTTTGTCAGCTTTTCCTTTCAGATAAGAAACCATCCATGGACAAAGCATACATCCCAAGTTACATCTATGATCATCATAACACCTTACACTTCTATAACACTTCACTGTCCCAAAGCACATTCAAAACCATGTGTGAATTTTTATTTTAGCTTTCATAACCACCACATGAGGCAATTGGGGCATTTACATCTTCATTTTATAAACAAGGAAATTTGGAGAGATAAAGGTATCCAAATAATGCATCAAGGAGTCAGGTATGACATCCCAGATTCCTCAAGCACCAAGTCCAGGCTCTATGTTGTGTCTCCTGATGAACACCTGAAGGTCATGGGTGTATACAGTAAGATCTATAGGCTCTAAGGTACCACATCTGACCGTAGACTAACAAACAAGGCTACACTGAACTAATTACTGGCAATAGTCAGCCTCTCAATTCTTTATACTTCACGTAACCCATTTTAAGAAAATGTCATCACAATGATCATTTGTATAGTACATGACAGCTTACCATGTGCCTCCGTATTTCCCCATTTGATGTAATATTCCTAAAATACAGCATGATAAATACCCCTATCTAACTAGCATGCATTGTGAGTGAATAAGCTCAAGGTCAGTTGAGCCATTTTTATAGTCCTCATAGATAATATGAACCTTGCATCCTACTTCATGAATTCAAAGGGGTCAGTTTCCTTCTGTTGTACTCAAGATCACAAGCAAAGAATTTTTCTTCAGATGTGACCTATTTCTGACTACTCCTCCAACCCACAAAATCACAGACGACAAAGCAGCTCTGACTCTGTCTTTGAGCCACACCGAGCCTCAGAGGTTTGCTACTGGGAGGAACATAACTCTAGGGTCTTCAGAGCCCTTAGAGGGAGGGCTGAGCTGAGACTGCCATCAATACAGCAGGAATGACTGAGCCCATTAAATAGCGGGAATTCCTCTAGGTGTACATTTTCAGAAAGTGTTTGATAATACCTTGATTTGGTGTGCAAGTAGTGACAGGTCCAAACACTGGGGTCAAGGCATTTTCCATGCACTTGAAAAGCTTCCTTAAGTGAGACTACAGATCAAAGGCAGCTACGTCATTTGGTAGGGAGATTCAAAGCCTGATGGGAATCTGATTTTAACAGACGGTCTTCCAGCAGCATTAACACTCTGCAGAATGGACATGAGGGGGATATCTCAACAATGTGAGGCTCTAACAGAATGCTCTCAAGATGAGAAAAGGACATCCACTGCAAAAGAGGCACAAATCCTGCCCTAGTGTTACACTGAAAATTCTTTGATTTCTACCATAAAATTGTTCTGTCTTGGCTCTGAGATAACTGACATTGCCAGACTGGGGGCATTTAAATGCTAAGTAAAGACAGCAATAGATACTGGTTACCAGGGAATGCTTCTAAGCAAAGCTAAGTCTCTGAGAGGATCAGCAGAGGAATTGTGGAGCCATCCTAGTCCTACTTTCTTCCCCTGGACCTCTAAAGTATGGTTTCTTCTGCCTCAGCTTTAAAATGCCCCAGCTCGGTCTGAAGCAATACCTACTCCGATCATGGCCAAATCCTCCCCACAACTAATTCCTCCCAACCAGGATGCCCTTCTTTTCTAGACACCTGACTGGTGGAAATGGAGGAGGAGAAGCAAAGATAAGAGCTGGGAGCTCAGCATTAAACCTATTTGTGTTTTGCTGTTTTGCCCATAAAATGGCCAGTGATGGAGACCCGATATTATTCGTTGAAAATTGTCAGCAGCCTTCTTAGAACTTTAAAACTTGGTGGAAAAAAAAAAGTTAAAACATATTATCTTCTATTCATCTTCTTTCTCCAACAACCAAATCTACACATCATGGTGCCTATATCTCACTCCTAATTAAAAATTAATAATCAGATATGGAATTGAGATCAATTGTGTGTTACATTTAATCAAAGGTATTTCACCAGATTCATTTGATCTGATTTTTCTGTTGAAATTTTAAAGCAGAAGTTTATTTCTACCTATACATTGGGGCAGGGGTGTACTTTGTAAAGTATTAAGTAAAAGTTCCAGCCGTTTTGAAACGGGCCACCTGATCCTTACCACATTCTCTTTTTCAGCCGACTATAAAGCTCACATAAGCCTGGTTCCACCCACGGTATTATTTTACCCTCTGAACTTCATCTCCCAACACCTCCTTACTCTCTCTGACTCTGACACCCCAAGCAAGAGGCCACAGGATACTAGAGGGGGTTTAGGCTGGTGACCTGGCAGGGGTTCCCAGGAGAAGGAGAAGGGTGGCTTGACAAGTGAGCTGTTTATCTCCCACTCCTGCCGCAGCCAGCTGATAAGACCCCCAGGGCTCACAGGGCATTCAGAAGGAGCCATCACAGGCACAGAAACCACAGCGCAGCCAGTTAAGTGCAGCCGCAAGTCATCCTGCCAAATAGCAGGCCACGGCAAGGTAAGAAACACAGGGGAAGGCTTCCCCAGCAACTGCAGCATCAGAGATTTCTTCTACTTGAACACAAAGCATCCTTTCTCCTATCGCCTTTTCAGTTTAGGACAAGCTATCAGTAACAGAGTCTGATTTCCAAAGCACTTCTCTCTCACACCCTCAATGCAGCAGGATGTTAACTAAAAGGTCTGCAGGCTAAAAATAATACCACTTGTTGTCTGTAAAGCTGAGCACAGGAACAGTGTCGGTTTCTGAACTCAGATACTTTGTCTAAGCCAAAGTAGAATGGGAGGTGACAGAAACCCCACGGGGCTAATACCCAGAGGATCCCTTCCTGAGTCCACAGAGTAAATACAACAGCATTCTAATTGATTTGCCCAGTGAAATGGGACACTTTTGTGGGCAGGCAGATATGATCCCTGAGCTCAAGACACCTTTAGTCCAATTCAGCAAACAAAATGGAATCACGCCAGCAGGTGACTATAGGAAGACATACAGGGATGTGATACAGTGAAGGACAAAGTGGAGAGAACGGCCCTTGGTGGTCCCAAAACAGCTCTGCCTCTTTTCAGGGGAGAAACAGCAAAAAAAGAGAGAGATCAAAGACAGAAGAATTAAGTTCGCCGCTCCCTGGTGGTATCAGAGAGGGCTTTGACAATGGTGCATCTCAAGTGAAGCATAAGGCACACAGGGAAGTTACTGCCAGAGGTTTCCATAACACAGAAAGTTAAATCAAAGTAGCCCAAGAAACCAGAGGCAGGCAAGAGACATGGTCCAACTGAGGCAGAGCTAGAAAGCTTTTCCTGACTTCCTCCAAGGTCTAGCATCAAATCCCAAGAAATCTGGATGGCCACATAGAACGGTCTTTCAAGACAGGCAGGAAAAGGAGTAAGGCCTCAGTGGCTATAGCTGAAGCATATAAGTTTTGAAGACAGGAGTTGCCCCAGAACTGTGTTGCATTTATATGCTTTCTTGTCTCTTCCTGCTTGATGAGGTGTGTCATGTACTAATCTCCAACATTAATTTTACTTCTCAATATACTCTGCGGTCAAAAATGCCTATCCTATATTTTGAATATCACCCTGAATTATGGAAATGAAAGGATACGCATCTCAATGTTCCATGACGTGGATCATCCAGGGTCATTGATCAAAATTTTCCACTAATGAAGATACAACACAAGCATTTCACACGTTCCCCGGGCTCAGGGGAAGTACAGCCTCTTGTTCTCTGACTCATAATGTTTCTTCCCCAAGATCTCCTAGATTTAACAGGGATCTAGGGGTCAGTAAAGAGCTTCTTGGGGCTAATCACATGTGCTTCTCAGCAGGATCAGCGTGAAAGCTGAAGGCATAACCCATTGTCAATGAAGGGACCTCCAAATATGGCTCTGTCATTATATCTCACTGTATTTTGACAAGGAAACCCTGTTTCTTGGGGCCTTCTGCAAAATCTAACTTAAAAATTTTGCCTACTTTATCTAACTGTGCTGCAGATGGTCCTAAAGATACCAGTAGGCCTGTATCTGTTTCAGAGTGTTTGTCTCATCAGCATGGAGAACTTAGCAGCTGGGTGGTGAACTCATTGAACATGGGCTGGCCAGTCTTTGCACCTCCCATTGGTATTTGATCTTGGCTTTCCAGCCAACCTACTGAACCCCGTTAGGAAAAAAAATCTGTCAACATTCAGAGCCGAAGAGGAAACAGCATTTTTGAGATAAAATTTTCTTTGTAGCAGATGTATATTTTACTAGCTTTATCAAGTGTCTTTTCTCAATAGAGTTCCACAGCAGCAGGCTGTAAAATAACAAAATCACACATAATCATGAAAGCTAGAAACACCCCTTTGAGGTCGCCTGCTTAAAGAGACCAAACAGAAAGCCCAAGAATTGGGCACGTTTCTGAGATATTCTGCTACAATTGTGTAAGACTTGTCTGCAAGCCTTAATTTTCTTATTACCTACTTTTTATAAGTCAGGCACAAATAATTGGAACTGCTTATATAGGGAAAATTGTTGAGGCTTTAAAATGTCTCAACACCAAATGAGAAGAAAGAGAATACATATTCTTTGGTCTTAATTTGGTTCCCCAGGAGCAAATTTGAGTCCTGAAATAAGAATTCACACTCACATAGTTTATTTTGTGGGGAGGAAGGGAGTGAAGAGAACACAGGTAGGGGAGAAGGGAAATAAGACAAGGAAGAGAAGAAAACTAATAAAGATAGGCTTCTCAAGCCAATTGCCACAGTAGGCAACTGAAACTTAATCCTATATGAGCATGCTAGGGGCCCATGAGAAACACATGCTTCACGGTCCCCAAGGGTTAAAGGAACTGACGTATTTATACACCACATCATCATGCACTACTGCCGGAATCCCAACAGAGCCATCCATCACTTCCTATATGGACTCCCTTTGGCTCAGAGCATTTCACCTAATATTTACTTTTCTTTTACTATTTCATATTTTTTTGTGGATGATGGGAAATCACTGGCTAACCAATAATCACATAAGCAGAGCATTTGTGGGAGGAATTCCTCACACTCTATGTCTTCTCATAAACATGGCCAATTTATTTCAGATCTGATAGCAATTCCACTCACTTAGAATTTGGATGTCATTCAATACACACCAGGTCACAACGGAACTGGACAGCCCTTTCTAAATTTCAATAACACTGACATCTCTCACAATAGTTTCTAGCTCCCAGAAAACATAATTTCTATTCTGAAAGAGGATGAGATTAATTCAATTAATTTCAATTCAACAAAATGTATTTATGTATGCTATAGCTAAAATACCATTAGTGTGTGTAGATGATAGATATTTCCCTGCCTTAACAAATTTATAATCAAGAGTTGAAGTAGAAACGTATAAAAATACTATAAAACAAAGCATATTAAAATTACTCAAAGCATAAATAAAGTGCTATGCACCATTAAGGAGAGGGCAATAAATTCCAACCAGGTGAAAATGAAGGAAATTTCATTTCCTTCAGAAATGAAATGAATTTGAGTTATGTCTAAGTAAAGTTGGCTTCTGTCCCTAACTGCAAGCTCCCTACCTGTGGTCAAGGTCACGGCTTCAGCTGTCCACATTCCTGTGTCCATGTTCCAGGGGATTCCTCCAGGTTCCAGGCCATGCTTTGAATCCCCTTGACTGTGGTCAGGTGTCCCCATTGTCAGCCCTGAGTTCCCCTGCTGGCCTCTGCCCTGCTGGATTCTGCCAGCCTTTGGCTTCGGGGTCTCCCTGCTCACTGCCTCTCAGAACAGCCACCTCCGTTCCTCTCTCTGAGAGGTGTAAGCAGATCCCACACTGCCCAGAGCTCTGCCCGGTTCTCTAGGTCTTCAGACTTTGACCTGGCCCAGGTTTTCCATCTGCATGTGAAGAGCAACTGGACACCAGACAGTGCTAGGCCTTGAATGACCAGCAAGTAAATGGACAGGAAGCCAGACAGACTTTGCATGGAATGTGGAAAGATCCAGAGAAGAATTGGCTCCTTATGACAAGAAGAATTAATGAGGTCCCAGGGCATAACATGGTGCCTTCTTTCCTCCAGTCTCCTGGCTACTCTTTCAGCTGCATTACCATTGGTATGCTTATGTGTACCGCTGTGACCCTTCAACAAATGGTTCATAATGGTCACGACTGTCAGTCTTGTCATGTATCTTAATAACCTGTGCCTCACACCCTTCTACTGATGGCTGTCCACTGCCTGTTATGTCCTTTCAATATTTCTTTCTGTCCGCTAGGCAAATTCTGATTCTCTAAACCTTCTATTCAACCTTCAATGTACTCTCCAAATACCTCCTCCTCTCTGAAACCTTTTCTACCCAGCAACCTCCAATCTTAGGCAAAGCTGATTCCCCCCTTCTTCATACCACCAGTGTACCTTAACCATTATTTCTATAATTGGTTTACTTGTCTATATGTCTTCTTGGGCAATGAGATTCTCCAAAGCAGAGATGTGCTTTATCATTTCCTTATGCACCTCCTCTCTGTACTGGGCACAGTGTCTGGCCCAGAGCAATGTGGTCACCAGCCTGACCAGGGCAAAGGAGGTTGGTAAAGAGAAAGAAGAGTTTGTTTGTTCACAGTGGGGAGACTGACATCTGGAGCACATGTGCATTTAGGTCATTAGGTAGGAAGCAGGAAGATGAAATGACAAAGTAGCCAATAGCATAACCTTTCATTATCTTTTATTTGGACCCATAGCCAGAATCAAGAACAAAGAACCTGGAAGCTCCTGGATTTATGTCACCTGGTAGTCTGAGTGGACTCCAGCGATAGGGTGTCTTAGTCCATTTTGCATGGTTATAAAGGAATACCTGAGGCTGGGTAATTTATTAAGAAAAGAGGCCTATTTAGCTCATGGTTCTGCAGGCTATATGGGAAGCCTGGTGCCAGCATCTGCTCAGCTTCTGGTGAGGCCCTCAGGCTGTGTCCACTCATGGTAGAAGACGAAGGGGAGCTGGCATGTGCAGAGATCACATGGAGAGAGAAGAAGCAAGAAGGTGGCGAGGTACCAGGCTCTTTGTGACAACCAGCTCTTGTGGGAACTGAGTAAGAACTCACCTCCAAGAGAGGGAATTAGTTTATTCATGAGGGATCTGTCCTCATGATCAAAACACCTCCCATTAGGCCCCATCTTCAATACTGGGAATCATATTTCAACATGAGGTTTGGAAAGGACAAACATCCAAACCATAGCATATAGCCTCATGCAATTTCTTTTAATTGATTGATCTATCCTACACCAGAATGGGTGAAAAAGACCTTATTTTTTCTGTATATGGCTATGTTGTTTTGTTAGGAGATGACCTCCTACATCAGGACATGATGGGCACTAGTATTTCAAAAATAGTGGAGGTAATAACCTGAGCTCAGTGGCATGAATCCACACTTCACATTTTATTAGCAGTGTAATAATTTTCTAAAATATTAGTATCACAGATGCACTGATATAAGAATGCTTTGAATTCTCTGAATTCTCCAGAGGCATATTTTAAGTGTCAGATACAAGCTTTACTTTTCCAAATAATGAAAACCAAGGCAGTTTTCCTGAAGGTAAGAACATCTTTAATTAATTCTAGGGAAGTGATTCTGAAGGTTAACCAGAAGAGGCAGGTATACCTTAGGTGTAGTGGACAATCTCCAAGGTTTTGTGAGTACTAGTGTGTGTGCATCTGTGTGTTTGCATGGTTGTTTCTCAAAATATTTGGGAAACCCTTGGGGAGAATCCCTCTCCATTGAGAGCCACCACCACAGGGAGCCTTTCTTACCCATGAGAGAGGATATGGAGGCAGAATTTAGGTTGAGAACTGTTACACTCATAATTGAGGCCCTGAATGGAAATGTGCTGAGAGAGAAAAGCATAAAGAGAAAGACACAGAAAGAAATGAAGATAGCCAGACAAGTATAGAAGGAACAAGACTCCCTTTAAACAGGGAAACAGCCGCATGATATTCTCAAGTAATGCTGCTTTGTTGTGTCCATATTTTGACTCGTTGTGGTACCTGTCCAAATAGCCCTGATTTCAGGCCAAGCCCTGGCTTGATAAATGGAACTCACACAGTAACAACAGGTTTCCTACCACATCGATCTTGTTGATGTTGGAGCAAATTAAAGCAGATGTTTCCTGTCAACTGTGAATCTGTTCCCAAATAACACATCAGCATCCTCAACCTCTTCAAGCCACGCAAAAGACCAGGGACCTCCATGCAACTGAATTTATCCTTAGCCGCACCATTCTATTTGTTAGGTCCATTATCTCTAAACAGTTAACATGCTCTGAGATACTGTGTTCTCATAAATGGAATATAGCACATGGCCCTATAAAAGAAAGAAACTATTAAGAAAATGGTCCCTTTAGCCGATGAGAGGAAATATAATTTCTGACACAGGGCTGCTATGGCCAGCTGTATAGTGAGGCATAAAGATACCTAACTGTTTGTAGCAGAGCAGGAGGTGGGACCCAGAGTGTGAGCACTGAGGTGATCTAGAAATTCCTGCGCAAATGGATCCATCAACAAAGGGTGATTTTATCCATTAAGGAAAACCAAGCTGCTTGTGGAGAAAATTTGACAACTGTTCAACAGTGCTTTTTCCTCCTTTAGGAAGTAGGGAACACTGAGTAAAAGGGAATGTAGGAGACACTAGCATGTGATATTTATCAGAATCAGACCAGAAATGTCTTTGTAAACTTCATGACTCTCAGATACCATGATAAGTTTCACTTCCAGCTGCCGGTAATGTTATGTTTAGAGACAGCATTTTCTTCAATAAGCAATTCAATAAAGTTGAAGATTTAAATAAGGAGGAAAAATAATGCAGACTACATTATAAAGTAATAATAGCAGATAATAGTCACTGAGTGCTTCTTCTATGCTAATTACATTTATTATCCCATTCAAGTTGCATGACAATCAGACAAGAAGCAGATTAGAAAAGAGAAAGCATTCTGTAGCAAACCATTCATTGTAAGTAACAAAGTGCTATGTATGGTGTCAGAGAGCCCGGGCTTTGAATTTACAAAGATCTGCTGAAGTCCAGCAAACACCATTACTAGCTGTAATGTAGGGAAGCTACCTTACCTGCTCACCACATTGATCAACTACTATAGTCAAAGTACTACACCCAGACCAAAAAATAAAAACAAAGAAGTTGTGGTCCCTGTTCTCAGGGAGCTCATTTAAGTGCTTCCCATGAGCAACATTCATAATCTAAGAGAAGAAAGCTTTATTAAAGCCACAAGTTCCGATTCCCCAAGCCAACATAAGTGGTTTCCTCTAAGCATCCTCATTGCCTCCATTGTGGCATTCCATGCATTGTATTGTAAATGTTGCTGAAGATATCTGACTCTGTCACTAAATCAAAATTTTTTTTTGACAGTAAGCATGAATTTCATTATTCATACACTATCTGACCCAGAGAAGGTTTTCAATAAATGTTTATTGATAAGCAAGTGAGTAAGTTGTAATAAGCAAGTGACATCCGAGAGCAATGATATTTTTAGGGAAATATCCATAATTCTAGAATTCTAGATTGTCCTTAAATATTGGGAAAATCATATATATATATATATATATATATGCGCACACACACACACAAACACTATATATTTATATACATACACATACTACGTATACGTGTATACATATATGCACACACACATATACGTATATGTGTATACACACACACACACACACACTTTTTAAAGAGATAGGGTCTCTATATGTCTCTATGTTGCGCAGGCTGGTCTTGAACTCCTGGGCTCAAGCAATCCTCCAGCCTCAGCCTCTGGGGTAGTTGGGACTACAGGCACACCTGGCTAATGGGCAAATAACCTATGAATGAATTAGAGGTGTTGACAGTTTCCCACCCAAAATCATTCCAACTGCTTTTCATATTAAGAGAATCATGACTTTATTCAGGTACTTAGTCCTCAGCAAAGGTGAATTTACACAAAATAGGACAAATATGGCACAGGAGGGCTTCTGGAAAAGTTTCCTTGACTTTAAAAAGACACATAAAGAGTAGGCAATCTCTTTTCTGCCCTAAGACCACATCATATGTGAGGGTAATAGCTCGCACTGCTGGGGCTTTTCCGTGAGGAAATCTCATCAAGGTCAAAGACCACATCCTGAGAATGATAGAACCTGGTTCCTTGAAGACGTTGCTGAGGTAATGAATTACCCACCTCTGCTGCTGCCCTTTCTAGACATTTTAATACAAGATGTAACTTTTTCCTGATTGTTTATGCCATTTGGAATTCAGTTTTCGTTACTTGCAACAGAGAGCCACGTTGCTTCCCAAAAACCTTGTTCCCAATCTTTGTGGCTATATCATGACTCCATAGATAAAATGTGGTTTGGCCTCAGAGATTTGCCTACTCTGAGCATCCATTTACTTATTTGTAAAATGGGGAAAAATACTTTCCTCATTGGGTTGTAAATTGTTATATCCTACACCCTGGAATATTTTCTCTGGTAGATATTCCTCCTCTCCTCCTACTCCTCCTCATCATCATCCTCATCACCATCATCAAAAATATCATCATCATAGTTTATGTCAGCATCCTAAATTCTTTAGTCTGAAGAAAAAAATGGCAATCAAATATTAAAGATATTTTATATCTTCAAATACTGCAATATTCTATACTGAATGTTTAGGACATCATCTAAACCCATAATACAGATAGCTAGTAACTCTCATTCCCCTCTATCTTAATAAGACAACCCCTGGCTTTTAGCCATGCTCATAGCATTCAGAATGAAGACTTCATTTCTCAACTTCCCTTGGAGCTATGTGTGGCCACATCACTAAGTCCTGGCCAATAGGATATATGCAAAAGTGTCAACTGTCCACTTCCATGAATCTCCTTAAAAGATAGTGTAGTCCTTTGCCCTTGTTCTTCATCCTCTCTCTAGTTGCTGCCTAAAATACTGGCATGGTGGCCGGAGCTCCACTGCCTGGAACCCTGAGGACAAGGGCTGCATCCCACTAGGGAGGCACAGCTATGAGCTAGAGGCAATATTGCCCTTGGGGGCTCTTTGCAGAACAGCCACTATCCCAGCCCTTCTAGATGGGGAAAGCGAGGCCCTGAGAAGTGATGAGAATCAGTGGCAAAGTCAGATGTACCACCACACTCACACACTCACATCTTTTTGCTTTGTTCTACAGCATCTGCTTGAGTTCTTCCTCGAGTCAGCCCACCTTGGCTCAATGGCATGCCTACCCGCAGCAGCAGCCCAGCCTCTGCTCTGTGACCTGCTCTAGGAGTTGGCCCTTGACGGAAATTTCCTCTTTAAATCCAAACGACCTTATCCAAATCTCACATTTCTTCACTCTTACATTTCTCATGCTCCTAACACCCACCTGATTTGATAAGAGTCATGTAAAGAAACCCCAACTGGGGGAAATGTCTACCTTTCACTTCCCAGTCTCTCCCTAGAGTACCAGAGAAATTGACTAATGGCTTTGCAGATAAAGGGACTCCAGATAATGTTATGAATTTTTCTGAAGTCATTATAAAAGCAAAAAAATAGCCATTATAATGATAAATTGGGGTTGAGATGCTAATTGTTAAAGAAAGTAGCCAGTGTTATATTAGTAACAAAGAAGTCCACTTTCACAAACCTCTCCTCCGTCCTCTCATGCCGGTGCACAGGTATATCAAAGAGCAATTCTTTTGCTCAGGATGTTTCTCTTATTTCACTTTTGTAGCTTTTGGCTGAACTACTAAATAGGTTATAAAATGAACAAATGCTTACAATATGCACACAAATCACATTATATGTTTTAATGGGATGTGTGGGCAATATGAAGCAAACTCCTATTATCAGAAGTAGTGGTAGGGATAAACATTTCAGGTCTGTTTGGGGGTTTGAGGCTTTTGGCCGGCATACAGAGACACAAATGTGTTATAAAAGAAACTCTGTATTTTCCCAGAAGGATAATTTTTCTAAAGAGATGGGACTTCTAGGGTCCTATATGTGTTCCATGGAAGCACCTAACGGAACAGTGAATTTTCATTTGTTTTAGAGGATATTAATCAAAAGGTATGGATCAAAAGACAATAGGAGCTGGGCATGGTGGCTCATGCCTATGATCCCAGCACTTTGAGAGGTCGAGGCAGGAGGATTGCTTGAGTCCAGGAGTTTGAGACCAGCCTAGGCAGCGTAGTGAGACCTTGTCTCTACAAAAAAATAAAAATAAAAAATTAGCCAGGTGGGGTGGTGCATGTCTGTGTTCCCAGCTACTTGGGAGGCTGAGGTAGGAGGATCACTTGAGCCTAGAAGTTCATTATAGTGAGCTGTGATTGTGCCACTGCCCTCCAGCCTAGGCAACAGACAGACCCCTTCCCCACCCCCAAAAAACATGGGTCTATTCCTAGGTCACTAACTGAAAGGCTCAACATATTAATACATATTTTTAAAAAGCTAAAGAAAATTAACAAAAATTATTTACAAAGTAATCTGAAAAACTATAAAATAGAGATATGTGAGGTTCACATGACAGAGTCCTCCGGAAGCTCTGATGTACTCTGAAATGTGAATATACACAGCAAGGGGCACCCCTGCCTCACTAGCATCCACATGTGGAAGACAGGGCCTGAGCATAGCCACTGGCCAAGATTTAGTCCTTAATTGGAAGCACAGGAGACTACTCATGAGAATCCACTGCCATGCTTCAGTCTGTTACCTATAAAGCCCTATCACCGTGATAATAATAGCTAACTTCATTAAACGCATACTGTGGACTGGCACTGCTCTAAGCACTATACATATATTACCTAATTTAATCCTTAGTACAAGACCCTGTGCTATGGTTTGAATGTTTATCCCCTTCAAAATTTCTGTTGAAACTTCATCCCCAGTGTGGCAGTATCGAGAGGTGGGGGCTTTAAGAGGGGATTGGGTCCTGAGGACTCTGCCCTCACAAATGGATTAAC
This sequence comes from Papio anubis, assembly GCF_008728515.1. Taxonomy (NCBI): domain Eukaryota; kingdom Metazoa; phylum Chordata; class Mammalia; order Primates; family Cercopithecidae; genus Papio; species Papio anubis. The sequence goes on from NC_044988.1 coordinate 28,965,237, forward strand.
TCATTCATGGATTAGTAGATTAATGAGTTACCATGGGAGTGGGTCTGGTGGCTTTATCAGAGGAGGAAGAGAGACCTGAGCTAGCATGCTTGGCTCCCTCGCCCCCTGTGCCACCTTGGGACTCTGCAGAGTCCTTGCCAGCAAGAAGGCTCTCACCTGACATGCCCCTGGACCTTGGACTTCTCAGCCTCCATAACTGTAAGAAATGAATTCCTTTTCTTCATAAATTACCCAGTTTCAGGTATTCTGTTATAAGAAACCAAAAATAGACTAAGACACCCTGAGAAGTTAGGTAAATGGCCCAAGGTCATAAAGTCAGAAGGCAGAGGAGTTAGAATTCAACCCCAGGTGGTCTGAATGCAGAGGCCAATAAAGGTCAGTGAGTTCCATGTCCCACCTCGTACTTGAGCTCATTTGAGTACACTGGCAGACATAAATGCTTGCTTTTCTTAAACTACATTCCCTCTCTCTCCCTCTCACCCAAAATATAGGCAGTAGAATCCGTGTGAGACAATCTGTATAAACAATGTCATCATGATTTAAAAGCACTCCCCAGCTCTATCCTTGAGATTCATATTGAAGCCATGAACCTCCCTGAATCTAGCAGAACACCTTACGCAGAGAATATTAACATATTTTGTTGGCAGTGTAATTTGCTAAAGGAAAAGGGAACGTGGAAGGGAAGATGAGCTCCATCAGGAATATCCAGTACCACGCAGTGTGCTTGGCACACGAAAGGGGCTAAAAAAGGTTTTTTGGAAAATGGAAATGTGACAGGTAGGCAAGGTGGGGAGGAAGGGAAGATAAGAAAAGAAGGAAGGGAATATAAGAAAGGGAGGGAGGGACAGAGGGAGGAATAGAGATGGAGGGAGGGAGGGAGAGAGGAACAGAGATGGAGGGAAAGAGTGGGAAGAAGGAAGAAAGGAATAAAGAGGAGAGGATGAGAAAGAAGGACAGAGGACTACTTGAGCACATACAAAGGTAAGAGGCAAGAACCACTGTTCCAATTTGGATACCGTTGTCAGTTATTAGTGAGCCTCAGAGGATTTGCAGGGGTAGGAGGAGATAAGAAGGTCCTGAATTCCTCCTCCAGAACTACACCCCAATGGATTCACCTAGCTCATACCCCTTTGCCATCAATTGGGTCCTAAATACTGCAGTTACTCTTTCTGGAAGAAAAAAAAGCAAAGCTCTTGCTTTGGAGGACAAATGCATCCATTCTCAGTCATTTAGTTTGGGAAGGAATGACCCTCATTCTAGCTCTACCTAACGAGGGGAAGGAGGCTTAAGACTGTCAGTCTATCCCAACCTCTATAGCCCCAAAGAATCAATGAATCAGAGAAAGTACAAAACCCAACTGAAGTCAAGATTGAGGTGATGTTTTCAGTTTCTTCTTGGAAAGAAAAGCTTTGTCTTCCATCTTCATAGACAAGCTGGTGTAAGAGCATGGGGTCTAGAAATCCTACAGACACTTGCTGCCTGGACCAGGAAGTCAGAGGCTCAGAGCCTAAGGATGAGAGTGATACCATCTAAGGCAGAGCAGACAAGAGGGAATAGCAGGTCAAATGTTAGTATCATGTGAGCTGCTGGATCACGGTTCACCTAAGGCCGATCTACTTCAGTTATGTGGGCCAACACATTCCTTTTACTATTTAAGCCCCATTTCAGCTAGTTTTCTCTCTTTCGCTGCACAAAGATCCCGAGTGATATGATCTGTGAGTCCTAGTGGATCTTGCATTCTTAAATACAGGCATCAACTCACAAGGAGTTGTCCCTTGTGCCAGAATATAAACCACCAATGCCACCAGGGACTCTAAAAGAACTTGGAACTCCAAATGACAAATTTAATCCTCAGGCAGAAACCTGATCAGAGATGAGATGACTGGATTCCCAGGTCTGGATTCCACCCTCACCTGTGTAGGGCATATAGATAGGGCTGACAAGATTTGTTTTCATTTTTTCCTAGGCTCGGGTGTCTCATATCCAACTGCTAACACATTATTTACTAGAGGATCTCATTGTACTTAATCGATATCTTTTATGTTTCTGGTCATCGGTGTTGTCTGTTTCAGATTTAAAACTTAGGCTGGGTGCAGTAGCTCACACCTCTAATCCCAGCACTTTGGGAGGCCAAGGCAGGCGGATCACTTGAGGCCAGGAGTTCAAAATCAGCCTGGCCAACGTGGCAAAACCCTGTATCTAGTAAAAATACAAAAAAAAAAAAAAAAAAAATAGCCAGGCATTGTGTCACATGCCTGTAATCCCAGCTACTCGGGAGGCTGAGGCATGACAATTGCTTGAACACAGGAGGCAGAGGTGAGATTGCACCACTGCACTCCAGTCTGGGCAACAGAGCAAGACTTCATCTCAAAAACAAAACAAAACAAAACAACCTCTAGAAGGAATCATACCTGCTTAACCCACTTTACCCAGAATATAAGGGAGAAAAGCTGCTGAAGCCTGATAAATACTTTTTAGTGCAGCTGCTGCTGCTGATCTTCAAGCAGATCCTGAGGCAAGGAAGTAAAATTCCAACCTTACCTTGAACTACAGTCAATATTTTCCTGCAAGTCTTAAGTTAAAGCCAGGATTGCTTCTTTCAGAGTTTTACTAAACAGTAGTGATGTTCAACGTCAAAATTATAGACGTCTTGGGTTGAAATTAATTCTGCTTATCTGATGTCATCTACCACATTGGGGGTAATATAGGTCTCTCTCCCCACTCCCACCCCTACCCCTACACCAACCCACACGAATGACTTTCACTCGGAGTATAATCAGAACTTTTCCTGCCCCCCTAAATAAGGAATAGTGAAGAGATTACGATGCTTCAGCCTGATAATCTGGTACCAATATTGACTAACTTATTCTGTGTGACCTTGGGCAATTACTTAACTTCTCATCATCATATTTTTCTGTAAATACAATGTCAATAATAGTGCCTACCTCAAATACTTCTGAAGGTTTGCATGACAATCAAACAACATACTATATAACACAGCGGTCCCCAACCTTTTTGGCAGCAGGGACCGAGTTTGTGGAAGACAATTTTTCCACAGACTTGGGGAGGGGGATGATTTGGGGATGATTCAAGAGCATTCCATTTATTGTGCACTTTATTTCTATTATTACATTGTAATATATAATGAAATAATTATATAACTCACCATAATGTAGAATCAGTGGGAGCCCTGAGCTGGTTTTCCTGAAACTAGATGGTCCCCATCTGGAGATGATGGGAGACAGTGACAGATCATCAGGTGTTAGATTCTCATAAGGAGCACACAACCTAGACTCCTCACATGCACAGTTCACAGTAGGATTTGCTCTCCTATGAGAATCTAATGCTGCCACCGATCTGACAGGAGGTGGCGCTCACACGGTAATGCTCACTCACCTCCTGCTATGTGGCCCGGGCTTGGGGACCTCTGCTGTAATAGAGTTCACTTGTAAATAAAAACGCCCACTCGAGCACACAAAACTTTCCGGCAGCATCTTGATTCACCCTGTACATCTATCTTAGATACTATCTTTCCCTCAGCATGACCAGTAAAGTGAAATCAGTGATATTTAGCAAGCATTTAAGCAGTGTTTCAACAGACCCAGCTCAACACTGCCCTAGAAAGTTGAAGCTAAAATCCATTCTAAAACTTTTTTGGTGGGGAGAGCTACAAAATACATTTTGAAATATAAAGCACACACAAGAACTGCAATACTCTTTCACTCCAGAAGTACCTTCAGGCCTAAGATGACTTACCATTATCCTCCTTCATTTTAAAACGTTGTCAAGCACCAACATTCTCTGGTGGCTTGACAAAGCATATGGTTCAGAGTTAGGCTGGGCTAAACTACCTTCCTTATATCTTTTATATCACCAGTAAATTTGACTAATGACTCTGATATCTGAGAACCTCCAACTCTGTAAGTTATGTCTTTTCCAAAGACAAGATTGCAGGCCATATATTTATGTCCTGGTTCAAACAAAAAGGAAAGCAGTAGACAGTAATACCAGAGACAATTCAACTCACCTGAACCTAACCAAGGTTTATTGGTGGTCTAGTAAATACAAACCTCTATGCTGGGAATTAGAGTCATTCAAAGAGAGCAATGATTCTTTCCCCTAGTCAGAAAAGAAGTTCCAAAAGAGATGCTTTATTTTTAAATAAATAGAGTTTGATTATTTTTATCATCTTTATCAAGGTGTAGTTTATATAAAATAAAATTCATTACTCCTTTTTTTTTTTTTTTTTTTTTTTTTTTTAGGAGTCTCACTATGGTGCCCAGGCTGGAGTGCAGTGGCAGGATCTCGGCTCACTGCAAGCTCTACCTCTCAGGTTTAAGCGATTCTCCTGCCTCAGCCTCCCGAGTAGCTGGGATTACAAGCCTGAACCACCACCCCCAGCTAATTTTTACATTTTTAGTAGAGACAGGGTTTTACCATGTTAGCCAGCCTGGTCTTGAACTTCTGACCTCAAGTGATCCACCCACCTCAGCCTCCCAAAGTGCTGGGATTACAGGTGTGAGCCACCCCACCCAGCCAAAATTAATCACTTCTAAGTGTACAATTTCATAAGCCTTGACAAATATATATACGTATATATATATATGTATGTGTGTGTGTGTATATATATATATATGGCTGTGTAACTACCATCGTAATCAAGATATGGAACACTTTTATCAGCTCAAAACATACCTCATGCCTCTTTGCAGTAACCAGTGGGATTGATTTTTAAGTTGAATAAATATTTTAAGTCACAGGGAATAAAAGAGAGGTTATTTAACCAAATGGAGCCTCCGAAGACCAAAATTGAGATTAGAAAGGCAGGCCATGAAGTTAATGTTCCCATTGGAGAACAACAGCATGCCACATGTTTGAGACTGGATGGCACTGACACTGGATGGCATTGAAACCCCAGTTTAAGTAGCTTTGAATCCCTAATCAGACAGGGTGATATTAAGGAGCTTCTTTCAGTATTGGTCCATCTCCTCTGGTCAAAGTGACTTGTTTAGATCAGTGGGAGGGCTAAAAATAGGCTGCTGGACACCCTAAACAATGACAATGCCCTTCCTGAAACAGAATATGAGTGTCAAAGAGTCCTCACAAATACAGCAGATACAAGAGAGCTGACTTCCAAAAAAGGCTCATCTTTCAGTTCTCATGGGAAGGTGATGACGACTATATACTTCAGCACTTGGGTTACTTAACACTCATCTAAGTGTTTTTCTGACCAACTCAGATAGCAGCAACCCAAGATGGCTCAGAAAAATTGAACAAAAGATAATGTATCCAGCATTTCCAAATCTCCTACAGTTTATAGTTTTAAGTGTTAACAATTTATTCCTCTCACTCTAGCCAGGTTAACATATAAATGCTCTTTACTAACTACAGGCATGTAGTTCCCATTAGATACCAACTCTTAGAAACACACAACAACAGACTTGAACCAGTTTCAGCATCCTTTCTAGTAGGTCAACACACAAACCACAAAGGAAGGCCATGTTACGCATCTTGTAAATGTCTTGGTAATGAATCCAGTCCTCATTCGATTTGCCAGGGCAAGGGATAAACAACCTTGAGCTGAAGTTCAGGCTGAGGGGGTTTTTCATTATCGACTAGGAAATAACTACAACTCAGTTGCTTCCTTTCATCTCACATTGATTAAGCTGTATTTGCTAAGAGAGTCAGTACCCACATATTATTACTAAAAATTCAACTAATTACAAACTCACCTAAATGTAAATGAAAACCATAAATCGGCATAGTTTTATTATACCCAAAGGAGATTGGGTCGTTACACATCATTCATTTTCTTCTTATTATTCGGGTATATTTTTCTTTGCAACCAACAGATAGCATCACCAAATTTCTCTTTGTACAAAAGTCAAAAGAAGCATGTTGATAGCTCACAGTAGCTAACTTTTTCAAATATCTATTGGGGTGGAGGGAACATTGTATCAAAGGACTTACTGAGAAGGGATCCTTGACTCAAGCCATAAAAGACAAAGAACAACAAAGTGGGATGAAGTGGGGCAAAGGGAATACATTTCAGGGACAGAAGTGCACACAAAGGCACAGAAATGTGAGGGCATCGAATTTGAGGAACTGTAAGCAGCATGGCATGTTTAGAGTGCAGGATAACAATGTCTGCAGGAGTGAAGTGTTTATAATCAGGAGATTATGCGTGTTGTATAACCAGAAGATGGAATCTCCTGCAGGCATTCAAAACCCTCCAACACATTTTAAACAAGGGAAGAAAACGCGCAACTTTCTGCTTTAGAACAACTGCCCTTGGGACAGTATAGAAGACGAAATGAAGAAGAGGAAGTCTAGAGGAAGTGGGAGCAGTTTATTGACTCTTACAATAGTCCAAACAAAAGATCATGAGAACCTAAAGTAGAAAAAGAAAAGTAGGAATGGAGAAGAAATAATGATTTAAAAATATTTAAGGGATCCCTCTAACAAAACCCAGTGATTAGTGGTACATCTGGAATGAGGGATTATTCCAAGGTTTATTATATAGATAATAGGTGACTCACCCAGAGACTAAACACAGGAAAAACAATTTTCAGGAAAAATTAGAAAAGTTGCGATTTATACAAGTTAAATTTGAGCTGTCTATAACCGATCTGTCTACTGATATCAATTTGACTATCGAACTCAAGGGTAAAATTTTGTCTAAAGACAAAAGATGAAAATTAGAATTGCCTAAAACTGACAAGGGTCTAGTATCTAGATCATCCAAGGAACTTCTGCAAATTCATCAGGCTAAAAAGAAGAACCCTAAATAGAAAAAAAAAAAAAAAAGGTCAAAGGACAGGAATAGGCAATTAATAGAAAATAGAATTCCCAAATTTCTCATGCATAGGGAGAGATGCTCAAGCTCATTAGTAATGTGAGACATGAAAAATTAAAATTACAATGATATGTTACTCTCTATCTAGTCTACTGGATAAAAATTAGAAAGTTAGACAACATAAAGTGTTGGCCTGGATTTGAAGATGTAGGAACTTAGAGATTGGTTGGAGAAGCAGGCAAGAGATGGGCATTCTGGAGTGCAATCTGACAGTATTTGGTCAAAATTGACTAAATTAAATATAGACACCCCCTCTGGCCTAACAATTCTGCTTCTGAATACATGTGTTAAAGAGCTTCTCACACATATCCACAGGGTGCCTGTGCAGCAGTATTCACTACAACAGGAAGTGAGAAGCAGTCTGAGTGTTCATTGCTGAGTGAATCAAGAGTCAAAATATCATGGATGCGCTCACGGACAAATAAGCAGCAGTTAGAAGCAACATCCTAGATGGATGTACAGTCATTGAAAGGATCTTAAAATGTGGTCTTTTGTGGAAAAAAGGTAAGAAATCAAATACAATCTCTTCTATAGTACTAGTCACATTAAGTAAAAATATATGCAAAAAATATATACACAAACAAAACCCAATAAACACATTTTTTGTGGTTGTCTATGGTGGGGCAGTCAAACAGAGAGAAAAGAAATGCATTATCTTGAAGTCAGGTAGCGTGATGCCTCCAGCTTTGTTCTTTTGGCTTAGGATTGTCTTGGCAATGCAGGCTCTTTTTTGGTTCCATATGAACTTTAAAGTAGTTTTTTCCAATTCTGTGAAGAAAGTCATTGGTAGCTTGATGGGGATGGCATTGAATCTATAAATTACCTTGGGCAGGATGGCCATTTTCATGATATTGATTCTTCCTATCCATGAGCATGGAATGTCCTTCCATTTGTTTGTGTCCTCTTTTACTTCGTTGAGCAGTTATTTGCAGTTCTCCTTGAAGAGGTCCTTCACATCCCTTGTAAGTTGAATTCCTAGGTATTTTATTCTCTTTGAAGCAATTGTGAATGGGAGTTCACTCATGATTTGGCTCTCTGTTTGATGAACTCACATCCTTTGTAGGGACATGGATGAAGCTGGAAACCATCATTCTGAGCAAACTATCGCAAGTACATAAAACCAAACACCGCATTTTCTCACTCATAGGTGGGAATTGAACGATGAGAACACTTGGACACAGGGTGGGGAACATCATATACTGGGGCCTGTTGTGGGGTGGGGGCGGGGGTGAAGGATAGCATTAGGTGATATACCTAATGTAAATGACGAGATAATGGGCCCAGCACACCAACATGGCACATATATACATATGTAACAAACCTGCACGTTGTGCACATGTACCCTAGAACTGAAAGTATAATACAAAAATAAAAATAATACAAAATAAAAGTTTAAAAAGAATGGAGATTTTAAAAAAGAAATGCATTATCTTTTTGAAGTAATAAGAAATGAGACTTCCATCAGACCAATTATTAAAGGATTGTTCAATGATGAGTATGATTAACTCGACTTCTCTATGCCTGAGGTCCAAAAAAGAGGAAAGAGGATGAGACTAGGAGATAAGCAAATAGAAATTAGCAAAAAGATGGACCATTGTGCTGGTTATGCTGGTGACTCTTTGTCCCCTTCTACCTCAAAGTCCCCACTTCATCAAATGCCCTGTTCTCTTCCCCAGGAGGCAGAACTCCATATGCTGCCCTCTGGCTTCCAGTGCGGTTTGGTTTTAGGAGGCACCAGCAGGAGGTTGGAGGGTGAGAATAGAGACAAGTTGGGGTATTTCTCCCCACTGCCAAGTTCAGCTCTTGTCTGATAGCCCACTTTTCACAACTCCAGACCTCACTAGGCTATGGTCACCCTGACTTCTCCCCTGGACCCTTCTTAGTCCTAGGGGTGTTAACAGCTTCCTGCTATTGCTGATGCTAAGGTGCCTCCCCATTCCTTTTTGGTTTTTTTGGTTTCCTTAACCTTACCCATATCTTAGACCAGCTTATTAAGTTACAATTACTAAATCCTCTTTAGTAAGCCCTTTTTGAGAGTGCCACCTCTTTCCTGCCTTGATCCTAACTGAATCAGCTATACAGTTTCAGGGCAATAACTTACATGATAAAGGGCTTTCTTTTTTTTTTCTTTTATTTTAATATAGGTTACATTTGAACATACTTATCTGCTAAAGCAAAATAATTCCCATCACTCTGTAGCAGAAGCAATGTACGGGAGACTGAGTAATTAGATATTACTGAGTAATTAGATATTACACATCACTATCTCTTCCACCACTGTCATCCATCATGACTGTTCTGGGAGATGAAACAGCACAGATCTAAAGGACACGGTAAGAATCGAGGTCACCAGAGATCAGTAGATACTTGCATACTTGCAGGATTAACACTGTCTGGATTCCAGCGATCAGCTGAGTATGTTCAAGATAAAGCTATAGCACATATTTTAGATTGGGGATTGGCAACAAATAGCTGTAGACTACATTCTGAGGAATAAGTGTTTTCACATGTGTGGGTGTCATTTCTAATCCCAGCATCACAGTCAGGTCCAGATGCCTGTTTCTGATCTTTGGTCCTACACCTAATCTCCTCCAAGAGTCCTTTCTCTGGGTCTCCCATCTAAGCAAGATGCTCCATACCCACCAATGAGTACTGCACCAAGTTCATTTCCACTAGCCTGTGTTACGATTTGTGTTTCTGTATGTTTTCCTTACGTATTATTCTTTGTCTTCTGCATTAGACTGGAAGCACCACCATGGGGACCATGTCTAGGACACAGGAGATCCTTAATAAACTTTTCTTGAGTGGATAAATCGTGAATCATAGGGGTGGCATAAGAGCAAATAGAGGGTAGATGAGCTCTAATCCATTCACCACCATGTTTGTGGGTGGTGGACCTTGGATGGCCTTTTTCATAGTCAAAACATACTTTTTAGATCTGGCTTCTTGGGATGTATTCAAGGATGCTAGCCTTGTTTGAGACTGTAAATATGTCTAGTGAGTAGGGCTTGAATCTGTGTGCATTTGCCTTGTTTTGCACAGAATTCGGCACAGCCCCAAGCACAGATGGGTGCTTCATAAATATTATTGAAGGATGATGACACAAAGGATTATTTAATACCTCCACATGGGGTGGAGATGGACCTCAGGCCGCAAACATACTTTCAATGTGTTTTACTTCTGAAATCATTTGAACCAAAATGTTTCAGCAACACAGATTCATCTGCAACCACAAATCAGACACATTCAGAATGACAAAGCCCCAAAAGAATGCCATTTCAAGACTGAAACTGTATTATTCTGGGCTAAATGGAATCCTTGTTTCAGTGACACTATAAGAGTAGAAATTAAAGACACTGAAAATCTTCCCTTGGGGAACCACAATTATCTGTGAACAATGAAAGTTTGTCTGAATAATTCATCAGTCTCAAGGGTACAGGCCTCCCCTTATTCTGGAATCCCAGGAGTTTAGGCAAGTGTGTCATTTAATGGGTTTCAACTGTGTCCTCTGTTGTTATTCTTCCAGGGCCCGGCATTTATGGGCACATTCCTATAATTTTACTAATTTTTTAAAAATAAGCTATATGGGAAACCATTGTCAAGGTCAAAATTTTGACGCTGCATTGATTTTACCTAGGAAGAAAGAAGCTTATAAAGTGTCCATCATGAGAATCCACCTGGGACCTACACAACAGATCAAATACCCAGAACAAATCGCCACGTCAGAGCCCCACAGAATTCTGAATCCCAACCAGCAAGCATGAATAATCCTTTTAAACGGTCACTTACATATCAGAACAGGTCCTTTGTGAAATTTCTAAGCAAGGCCTCTGGTTTCTGACTGAAACAGATATTTATTGAGAAGGGGGGCACGTAAAGTGAAATCAAGAACTACTGGGAAATTTCCACAAGAAACAAGGACAAATGGTTTTTGTTGTCAGAATGAAACCAGCTTCCCCTAGCCATGGTTTGGAAAGTTATTTGCTAGCCCACAGGGGACAATATTCTCAACTGGTTTATCAGGGACCCTTTTGATCCAATTATAGTTACTGGGCAGATACAGTCATACCCTATTATCAGAAGACCTAGTTTCAAATCCTGAGTCAATTTCTAATTCACTGTGTGACCTTGTACAAGTCACTTAAGCTCTCTGATCATTGGTTTAACATCTTTAATGTGAGGAGAGCAATGCCTATCTCAATTACCTCACAAAATTATTGCAAAGATCAAGTGAGATGATATGTTACAAATTCTTTCTAAATTGTGAGATTCTGTTTAAGTGGAAGGGTTAAATATACTCCCATATTACTAAATACCCTACATAGCACTCAGGATCCTACATTACTCTGAGTTCTCAATTTCTAGAAATGGTCCCATTTTTGCTTTGTTCCCTACAATTCTATGGAGTCTTTTTTTTTTTTTTTTTTTTTTTTTTTTTTTTAAGGAAGGGTGTAGGCAAAGGTAAATGGGAGAAAACATGGAATCACATGCCACTCTTTGGTACTGTTAGACAAGAATTTTAAAGTGAGTTTAGTTCACCATCATGGACTTAATGTCCATATCACCTCAGGGAGACAAGTAGAGTGGGAGGCATCCAAAAGGTAGTTGATTCTTCTCCCCTCTAGTGAAGAATACAAGGTCAATTTACAAAAAAATACTAGCAGCAAATAACTGGAAAATTAAATTTATAAAACATTTATAATAGCATCAAAATAAAGAAAATCCTCAGAAATAAATTTAACAAAAATTGTATAAGATTGCTACATTAAAAATTATGAAATACATGTAAGAGAAATTAAAGAAAACCTAAATAGAGAGATATACCATATTCATGGATTGGAAGATTCAATATTATTAAAATACTATTCTCCCCAAATGGCTCTATAGATTCAACATAATCCCAATCAAAATCCCAGTAGGCTGTCATAGAAACTGAGATGTTGGTTCTAAAATGAAATAAAATGCAGAGGACTTAAAACATATAATTTCCCTTTAATTTGACAAAGAAGAAAAACATGTTGGAGAGTTCGCCTGATTTCAGTGTAATATTTACATACAAATCAACAAATAGATAGTGGTATAGAATAGAGAATCCTGAAATAGATCCACATATATATGGTCAACAGATTTTTAATAATGGTACCAAGGCTATTCAGGGGAAAGAAAATTCTTTTTTAAAAATAGGATTGGAACAACTGGATAAGGGAAATAAGTGAACCTTGACCCCTACCTTATACTATGCTCAAAAATTAAATCAAAATCATCATAGACATAAGAAAAGTTAAAACTGCAATGACTCTAGAAGAAAATATAGAGAAAAATATCTTTCAGACCTTGGGGAAGGCAAAAATTTCTTGTAGTGGAAAAAGACATATATAATAACCATATAATCCATTAATAATAAGAAAAAATAAACTGGACTTCATCAAAATTTAAAACTTCTGCTCATCAAAAGATACTAAGAAGAAGATTAAAAGTAGCCAGTTTCAGTGGCTCATTTCCATAATCCTAGCACTTTGGGAGGCTGAAGCAAGGAGACCACTTGAGGCCAGGAGTTTGAGACCAGCCTAGGCCTCAAACTCGTTTTTGTAGCAACGAGATCTAGTTTCTACAAAAAAATGCTTTTAAAATTAACTGGGTATGATGGCACACGTGTAGTCCTCGCTACTCAGGAGGCTGAGGTGGGTGGATTGCTTGAGTCCAGCAGTCAAAGGTTACAGTGAACTATGATCGTACCACTGCACTCCAGACTGGGCAACAGAGTGAGACCCTTTCTCTAAAATAAATAAATAATTTTTATGTCATCTGAAACCAAGATCATACTCAAATTTTCCCTCAGTGTTCTCTTGTTGCCCAGGTTGGCATGCAATGCTATGGTCTCAGCTCACTGCAACCGCCTCCTCCAAGGTTCAAGTGATTCTCTGGCCTCAGCCTCCCAAGTAGCTGGGATTACAGGCATGTGACATCATGCCTGGCTAATTTGTCCCACAGAATCTCATTTTCTGGATTTTGTGGTTATTTTCTCATGGTGTTGATTTATTTATAAGGTAAGATTTATATACAGTGAAATGCAGCATCTTACAGGTACAATTCAATGAGCTTTGAAAAATGCATACATCCATGTAACCACTACCCAGATTAAGACAGAACATTCCCATCACCTCAGAATGTTTCCCTGTGCCTTCTTCCTATCCCTCATAGGGTAAGATTGTCATAATTTCTATTGCCATATATATGTTTACCTGTTCTGAAACTTCACAGAAATGGAATTATATATTATGTACTTGTTTGTTACTGGCTTTTTATCATTTTATATATTTTTATTCATCCACACCCACAGCATGTGTCAGTATTTCATTCCTTCTTGTTATTGTGTAGTATATAAATGTGTAAATATATCACCATTTATTTTTGCAATTTCCTGTTGATGGACATTTGTGTTGTTTCCAGTTATTAGCTATTACGAATCATGCAGCTATGTATCTTATTATACAGGTTTTTTGTGGACATATCTTCATTATTTTTGGGTAAATATTTAGGAATGGAACGCTGGTCAGATGTAAGCTCCATTTTACAAGAAACTGCCAAACTGTCTTTCATTTTACACTTTTGTTTGCAATGTATGAGAGTTCTGGTTGCTTCCTATCCTCATCAACATTTGGTGTGGGACTACAGGAATACGCCACCACACCTGGTTGATTAAAGAAAATTTTTTTGTAGAGACAGGGTCTTGCTGTGTTGCCCAGGCTGGTCTTGAATTCCTGGCCTCAAGTGATCCTCCCACCTCAGCCACTCAAAGCTCTAGGATTATAGGTGTGAGTTGCCACGCCTGGTCAAAATTTATTAATTGGTAGTTGGCGATTGTTGATGGAAAAGAAAAAGCAGGTGACAAGCCATGTACCTTTTGATGTCTTTAGTATTATAAAAGGCAAATAAATTACATATGCATATATAATGTATATTATATTATGAATTTTAGTAATATGTGTATAATGTATATGTATAGAAAGAGATACAGTAAGTAATATAAATTTTTCTATTAACATAGGTAACCCAAGGAAGGAGTATGATGTTTACATTTTCTTATTTGTGCTTTCTAACTTTCCACCAGGCGCATATACTGTTTCTATAATAATATATGCTGTTTGAAAATGTCAGACTCTGAAATTCAATGTTTTATCATACAGGGTGATAGATGGGAGGGATGCATAGAGCAAGAAGAATGAAACCTAATAGGGTTAGTTAGAGCCCTACTGAGTGAATCTCTTGTTGGGTATTTTCTATGCACTGTCTCATTTCATTCTTACAATAAACCCATGAAGTATCATTTTTCTGTTTGGACAGAGCTAATAAGGCTGTAAGCTAGCATTTGAACATAATATAATCTGATCTCAAAACCCATGCTTTTTTCCTCTCACTTATACATACATACTTTCAGGTTAATACATTTTGTTGCTAAACATTTATGTAGTATTTACTATGTACCAGGCACCATGTTGAATATTCTACATGAATCACCTCTTTTGTACTTCATAACAATCCATATAAAGATATTACTATTATTATCCACATTTTACAGATAAGAAAACTGAGGCACAGAGACTAAATAAGTCTGCTAAATTCCCACAGCTAGTAGGTGGCAGAACCAAGAATTAAGCTCAGGCCACCTGTTTCTCCAGCTTCTACCCAGTACACTATACCATGTTCCCATGCTTTCAACACATTCCCAAATGGAGCAGGGGAGAGTGAGTGCCAGCAACCAACAAAAGAGACATCGACGTCAAAGGTCTACCATAAAGTTTTTCATGGTGACATCCTTGCTTACCTGTCCAGGGCCATGCTGGTTGGCATACTCCTCCCAAACCCGCGGACCCCCATCTGACGGAAATACGGAATGCAAGGGAGGTTGGCAGCAATGATGGCCAGGGAGTCAGAAGGGCTCACAAAGAAGCCATTTTGGCCTAGGATCATATAACGGTCCTGTAGGAAGGAATGCGTAAAAATGATCAGACAGAAGCATCTGCTAGCAGCCCATTCCCATAATCATCACAATCCACTTTACTGCCATCTTATATTTAACAACCTAACAACTTGAACAAGGCCAAAGAGAGCATGGGAAACATTCTTCTAAATCTCTGAGTATCAAGGGCCCAGAATCTTGACACACCAGGAATATGTTCCACCTGTTGAAATGTGGCTCAAGCTTTAGAAGCCCCCACACTTAATTCTTTCTTTCTCCCAAACATAATAGAGAACACTGGTTCTTGCAGAAATAGCTGATTTCTTAACTTGGTGCTTTCAACAACACCAGCCATAAATAAAGATTTATTGAATAATATATATTTTTAAATAAACAACCTTTGCATGCCATAATGTAAATCTGGACCTCAGAAAAGTAATCACTATTTAATTGCAATACTTAGTCATTAAAGAGAAGGGCAGATGCAGAGCCAGTTACGGCACACATGTCCCATACATGTTAGCTCCAGATGTGTTCATTAATTCTCTGATTTCCAATTCATGGCTCATTATATGGTCAAAGTGTCAGCAGACAGAGAACTTTCCTACTTACCCCATCAGCATCAAATGCAGCTCCAAATCCATATTCTCCTCCTTTCATTGCTTCCAGAAGAGTCGTTGCATATGTCAGGTTTGGGTCAGGGTGCTGCCCTCCGAAGTCTTCCAGGGGAACACAGTTTATTGCAGAATTGGCTGGGGCCCCCAGTTCATCACACAGAACTTTTCTCACATAAGGTCCCATAACTAAAAATAGATACACAGCAATATTAAATATTTGCAGAAACTTCTCCCTAGAGTATTTTGTTCTGAATAGTATAGGAAACACAATTTAATAACTCAGAAGAAAAATATAAATTTACAATCTTTTTAAAGACACAATAGAGAATGATATTTGCTTGAACTACTATTTATTGAGCATCTACTATGTGCCAGTTACTGTGGTAGGAATACAGAAGATGCATTCAATCATCTAGTTACATAAATTTTTTCTCCCAAAACTTTTCTAAAATGTTGCCAGAAAGAAATCAGCTACGTAATAATGATTCATTGTCTGTTGCTTTTCATGTATTAAGAGCTTTAGCTGAACATACGCAAAAGTATTAAAGGGCTCTAGCAATGTTCTTTGTCTCTGCAATCATTGGACTCTGCCAAGTATATAATTAAACACTATAAACCACTGAAGCATATAAAAACAAGCACATTTTTACCAAAATACTTGCCAAGGAATAGTATTTTCCAGTTCAATGAACATTATGGAGTGCCTAACATAGAGCTGCTCTGCTAGGAAATGAAGGGATCATATTGAAGGGGTGCAAAGCACATAGTTTCTACATTCCTGGGCTTGTAATCTAGTAGTGGGATGAGTAAAAGCTGCAGATGAATGACTGCAGTGGTAAGACTAAACAATGCACATTGATGAAATAATTATATCCAATGGCTTAAGAGAAGCAATAACCACACATAAGGCTTCAAGGAAGAAGCAGCATTTCTGATGGAACTTGAAGGAATAATATAAAGTTGACAAGGATTTGGGTTTGGAATGGGAAGCCCATCTAAACCGAAGGAACATTATGAGCAAGGGAACAGAGCCTGAGGTAGAACATAGGGCACATTTGGGGAACAGCATATAATCCTCCTAACTGAAGTATCTGAAAGATACTGCTTTCCACTTATTTTCCATCAATACAACACAAATCCTCCAATAGTGAACATCTCTTGATTGTGTCTGCCCAGTACACATTTCCTCTTCCTGTGGATACAGCATTTGCGATTTCTATTGGAGAAAAACTCCCTTCCCCATATCTCAGCTCATGGGGTCTGGGTATGGCTAAATCCCACCTCCCCAAGGCTAAGGAGGTGACCTAGGCCTGCCCAATCAGTGTCCTCCATCTCCTAGCCAGAGTAATTGATTCAAAGATGGACATACAGTATAAACAAGGCAATGAGGCTGAAACCCAGAAACATTGCTCATACTGTTTGGAAAAAGCAGCAAAGCTGTCTTCCCTGTAGGTCAGATCATGCTAAGGCAAGAACCTGGAAGTTCTTTTCCTGAGGAATATGATCAGCCCACCAAGAAAGAACAGAAGAGCCTAGCCAGAAGCCTTTAGAGTAAAGCCCATGGAGAAGACCCACAGCAGGCTCAGAGCTCCCAGCAGATTTTTAGTGCCTCATTCTTAAATACGCCAGGAAGCCAAGGATCACCAAAATTTTGAGGAACGTATTTGAGATGAGGTGAAAATAAACAAAAAGTAAAGAGAAACCTGGAGGAAACAAAAATTATACAGGGAGAATAAAACTTTTAAAAATATATCAGTAATACCCTAATAGAGATTAACAAAATAGAGTAGAATGGCTAAAATGGAAAAGACTGACAGTACCAAGTATTGGTGAAGATACAGATAAATTGGAGCCCTCATACATTGTCAGTAGTGCAAATGGTACAGGTATTTTGGAAAACGGTTTGGTCATTTCTTATAAAAGTAAACATACAAGTATCATATGACTCGGCAATCCCATTCCTAGCTGTTTACCCAAGACAAGTGAAAACATACAGACTTGTTCACTAATGTTCACAGTATCTTTCTTTGTAATAGCCAACAACTAGAAGAAAAAGAAACCTAATTTTCATCAACCAGTGAATGGATAAGCAAATTGTGGTATATCAACCACACAATGAAATTGTACTCAGCAGTAACAAGGAACAACTACTGATACATGCAACACCAAGAATGTGTATCAAAATTATTATGCTGAGTGAAAGAAGCTTGAAGCAAAAGGCAACATATTGTATGCTTCCATTTATATAACTTTCCGAAAAATGCAAAACCATGGGGGCAGAAAGCAGATGAGTGGTTGCCAGGGGCTGGGGATAAGGGGAGAAGTTTGACTTCAAAGGGCTGCAAAAAACTCTGTGGGGTGATGGAAATGTTCTATCTTGATTGTGATAGTGGTTACATGACTGTATATTTTGGTCAAACCTTATCAAACTGTATACCTACCAGGAGTAAATTTACTGTATATAAATTATACCTCAGTAAACCTAAGTTTAAAAAGATATGGTATCCATGAAACATAACTAGGATGCTATTATTAAAAGAGAGAATCTTTGGAAAATACAAACAAAAGTTTTGGGAAATTAAAAATATAATGGTAGAACTGAAGGACTGGAAGATAAAGTCAAGGAAATTTCCCAGAAAGTAGAACAAAATAAAGAGATGAAAAATTGGGGAGGAGAAGGGGAAATAGAATAATTAAAGGATCAGTTCAGTAGGAACAATAATCAAAATGGTTACTAAATAGCAATTCAAAAACTTTTCCAGAGTTAAAGGGCACAAGTGTTCAGACTGAAAGGGTCCATCAGGTGTCCAACACAATAAAGATAGAGTCCCACACTAAGATCCATTATTGTAAAACAGAGGAACACTGAAGACAAGTCAAAGGTCCTAAAAGCTTCCAGAGAAGAAAAAGGAAGACAATGGATTAAAAATCAGAACAGCATTGGATTTCTCAAGTTTAATATAATAGCTATAACACAGTGGAGCAATGCTGTCGAACTTCTGAAGGAAAATAATATCCAACTTAGATTTCTATATCAGTCAAATATTAATCAAGAGCAAGTTAGAATAAAATATATACAATATTTTATTGTATATATTTTAGATATATGATACTTTTCAGGTATACAATACTCAAAATATTTACCTACCACGAGCTTTCTCTCACAGAGTTCCTGGAGAACATGTTCCTCCAAAGTAGGAGTAAATCAAGGTGTTGGACAAAGAAACCAGGGAACAGGACATTCAACATAAGAGATGTGTAAAAAGAATTACTACCATGATGATAAAGGGAGATTCCATGATGGCAGCATGCTCACAGAGCAACCAGTGCAGAGTGGGGCAGATCAAAGTCTCCAGGAAAATGAAGTGAAGGGAGATTTAGACACTGGGGGAGAGCTTGAGGATTAAGAGTGGTAAATATACTTGATTAAAACCAAGCAATGAGAAAACAAGACAACTGCTATTTCCAAGGAAACCAAAAACTTGTACTGTAAAGGAAATATAATTATAGCATATTGCATGGCTCAGCTGTGTTGTGGTAATGTAAACACTAGATACTGATCTTACCAAACTGATGATATAATTAGTGAAGCATGCTTGGATTCCCTAACTGGTGGGTTGAGAGGTGGGTGGTGGGTGGAAAGGGTGAAAAAGAGCTGCAGCTCCAGTTTCCATAGTATGAAATCAGTAATGCTCAAAACTGAAAAATCAACAAGAGTCTGTATATTCATAATATTTAATGATAGGGAGACAAATACAAAAAAGAAACAGCTGAAAAAATTGAAAAACTTTAACTCTGGAAGGTAAATGGGGGAAGACAGAAGTTGGGTACAGATTTTTTCATAATAAATCTTGAACTACTTGACTGTTTAAACTATGCCATGCATATGATCAAATAAATAACAGATTTACTATACTGCACACTCAAACATGCATAACCTCAAACTCATTTGTTCAACTTTTGTTTTCGTTTACATCCAAAGACAGAAATAAGGGTCCTGAAGTTTTCCAGAACATTCCAAACATCTGAACATACACATGTTGTGTTAATATCTATGAATCCAACTTTCCTCGTAACCGCTGAAACCCAACGGGTGTAGAGGTCTCAATATTTCCTGCCCACTGATTGGAGAAAACCATGAGCTTACCTCCATGCATTGCATCAACGCGAATCTTCAGTTGGCTGGGCCCAGTCAGCAAACTCTTGATGGCATGAAAGTCAAAGATGGTCCGAAGGAGGTTGAGATAGATATCCACTGGGTCCACTATCTCCACTAAAGATAGAAAAACAAAGGAAAATGTCATTGACTGTACCCATGAAAGATACTTGGAAACATAAAAAGAATCACTACCTTAACAGCATGAAATTCTGATCACAAGCCCATCATATCCCTAGACATGATGTGGGAAGTAAAGTGTCCATTTGTTGACGAAAATCACAAATCAAGGCACAATCAAGATACTACAAACTTTTCAAGTGCTCAGTGGGTATAAATGATACCGAGTTATAAATTCTTCTTTGCAAGGAAAAAATCAACCACAAGAATAAAGATAAAAATGTGCCCTGTTACTCCTGCCCCCAGTTCCCCGCCCCCCAAAAATGCACACAGCACACATCTCAATGTTTAGAGGCATTTTGGCATATCCAGTTGCCTTTCCTGTGGGGGCTGGCCAAAGACTGACTCAGCTGGTATGAAACAAATCAGTAAGTGACCTCAGTAGTGACCCCTATTTTCCAAATGCCATTGTGCCTACCAGATTCGAGTGCAGAATTGGTGATGAATATATTTCTGAGTTTGCATGAAATCTCATTCATGCCCAATCTCCACCCAATTTCCAAGTGAATGGCAAATATCTAGAAATTCTCATTAAACACAAATGCTCTCCAGCTTCTAGCACCACCCAGTAACCAGGAATCCAAAAAGTTTTATTCACGTATTTGACATACCAAAAAGCTCAGAATACATTTTTCATACTTGTCAATCAGTATATAACTAATGCTCAGAAAGTACTTGTCCAAGAAGTGGTAAATCAATTCTTTACGTGCTAAAATTTGTCTAGGAGCCCTGCTTTTTTAAATTCATAGCCAAATTTTGAAACTTAGGTATATTGTTTTCAGATTTTTCAAATACATACTACTTTGAAACCCTGAAATACTTTTAAACTTGCACTGAAGATACTACCAATCCGCTTTCAATAATTTTTAGTAAATCCAGGTGTGATATTTAATGGATGAGATCTTAATGTGCCATATAATATTATCCCTTCATCTGATCAAATACATATCTAAAAATATTTTTTCTTGCACTTAAGTCAATGTAATCTATGTGTCCATTCAAATAATTATATTTGTAACATGGGTACTTTTTAATTATCTTTTTACATGAGGAGCATAATAGTCTATAAAGTAATTAAAAATTAATCCATATAAAGTGTACACCTAACAATGGTTAAAATGGTAAATTTTGTTATGCATATTTTACCACCATAAAAAAATTAATCTGTAAGACAAAAGTTTATGCCCTGAGTACTTTGTAAGTTTTACTCACTCTACATTATAGGATAATATTTTTGACAATTTCTTTCTGGCTCTTCAATTCTTTTTTTTTTTTTTTTTTTGAGACGGAGTCTCGCTCTGTCACCCAGGCTGGAGTGCAGTGGCCGGATCTCAGCTCACTGCAAGCTCCGCCTCCCGGGTTCACGCCATTCTCCTGCCTCAGCCTCCCGAGTAGCTGGGACTACAGGCGCCTGCGACCTCGCCCGGCTAAGTTTTTGTATTTTTAGTAGAGACGAGGTTTCACTGTGTTAGCCAGGATGGTCTCGATCTCCTGACCTCGTGATCCGCCCGTCTCGGCCTCCCAAAGTGCTGGGATTACAGGCTTGAGCCACCGCGCCCGGCCCTGGCTCTTCAATTCTTAAACCACTTGCCTAAATACATTTGGTATTTATAATAGGCAACACACAGTACCAAACAAATGTGAAAAACGGGGGAGCAAGAAGTCAGGAAAAATTGAAAGTTCACATCAATTAGTTCATGCTCTTGACACTTCAAAGTGAAATGCAAAGGAATTATTTCTACTTAACACAAGCTTTGCTCAACACTTGAACCAGCGAGAATACAGCACATAAATTATCCCAAACGATTATCTCCAAATTCTCGGAAGCCAAGGAATCCCTCTACCCACCTCCTGGTATCAGTAACATTTTAGAAAATTCATGCAACTAGCAATGTGGCTGCAGCAATGAGCCTGAATGAGAGCTCACGAAGATTTGAGTCTCTTGGACAACTATAAAAATTGTGAAGATACCAAAAATAAGCCCAGTCCTTCTAACCTTATGTAATTAGCATATTGAAATCATTTTGCTTAATATAATGTACACCTTGCCTTCAATTGTCCAGCCATCCCATGTGTGTGCACGCATATGCCTGCGCATTCTCCCAGCTAGATTAGCAAAAGCAGGCACTGTTGCTTCCAGTTATTATCATGGCTCTCTGCAAATTTGTGCTCATTACCTAAGCAAACAACTGACTCAAAACCTCTCAAGAAAGACTTGGTAACATTGGGCCAATACTGTGACCCCCACACAATCCATTTAAAGCTTTACTCTGTCCCTAAAATATCACATGGACACAAACCAGGTATTTCATCTTCTAGGCTAAGTTAAATTACTTCTAAAATGAGGATACCATCTTAATACAAACTGTATCCAAATTTATAGTAGCAGTAAAAAAATAAAACGTGTTAGATCTATTGCTATTTTATACCTTCTAGGAAAAAGCAATAGGATAAAATATAAGGGGGAAAATGATATACACACACATGTTATTAATGTTGTCATATGGTTTAAAATTAATCTATAAAATAAAAAAACTATTGTCTGAGTACTGTAGAAGTTATATTTGCTTTACAATATAAGATAATAGTTTTGACAATCTCATTTTGGTTCTTTAATTTTTGAATCACTTGCCTAAATATATTTGGTAGTTACTGAATTCCTTTGTAAAATCTCCTAACACAGTGCTTGGCATAGGGTAGGTGATCAATAATTATGCATTCAATAAACTGATGTATAATTATTCCAAGCTTGGTTATGGCTTAGAAAAGAAACTCCGACCTTTCATGAGAAATTTAATAACCCCACTGACTTGTTAGGTTCCTTCTTAACTAAGGCATTCCAGCATCTTCACCTTAATTGCTTAGACAAGTTTTGGCAATTCACAGCCTATTCTTGGAATGTTATAATGAAGTCAACCATAAAATTTTTCCTATATTGAAAATGATACCAAGTTTGGGAAGTGGTTTTTGAGAGTTTCCAGTTCTGAATATCTTGGCTGCTCTCATGTCTTCTCTCTACACCACATTAAGTTTACACGTATTTATCAAGAGTCACCCCTGAGATTGACAATGCAATAATTTTCATGAGTGTACTTCCCTACAGAAACCAGTCAGCCCCATCCACATGGTTACTCTGACTTCTTCAAAATAAAACCTGTTACCTCTGAATGGTTTGAATTTGTTCTCTAGGTCAAATTCTTGTCTTCCTAGTCGAGATAGGTCAATTCGGAGATCAGGACATATAGCATATTCCTCAATCGTTTTGCTGATTTGGTAGATTTTGTCTGAGACAACATCGGGTGCAGGACCTAAAATTTGAACACCAAAAATACACGTTTTTAAAAGTCTCATGAATTTCAAACAGAGAAATGTTACCATCCTCCTCCACCAGGCAGAGAAAGATTCATTTGTTCTCTAAACAATGATCAATGGTTCACAGTTCTATTAGCCTTGACATTTCTTATACTGTACTCATCCACCTTGGGGGAAATTTGGTCAGCCTCACCTGTTCTATGTAGACTAACAACGCATATGTTTGTTTATTTGTTTTAATCCACTTCTAAGTAGTGACACATCTTTCCTAAAAATAGTTTCACACCTGCCAGGGAAACCTGGTTACGTAATCAGCTTTATTCAGGATATGAGACACAAACAGGATATGCATTTGACAGAAGTGAGGGATTCCAGATTTACACTGCAGCTTCCCCAGTGCACCTAGAAGAGGAAACTATGCTTTCTTCTGCTGCCTAACTGATGTGTGAGCTTAGCAGGGTAAGTTAATTATTTTCCCCAACTCACAATCTCTAGTCACTTCCCAGTTTCTAAAATGAAGCTCAACTAAAAATAAATGATGCATTTCCTCGAAAGGCCAAATTGACAAGTAGTATTAGACTTTAAATAAATTGAACATGAAATCAATACTTGTTCACCTTTTGGGATTTTGCTTTTTTTTTTTTTTTTTTTTTTTTACCTTGTATATCTCAATACAAGCCATTTTAGATTTTTGGTTTTTTGCAACAAGGTTGAAAAACAAATAAGTAGATTGAAAGATCTAAAGTATAAATAATTGACAGATGTATAGCTTTCTGTATGAATCTTACTTGTCAACTATACTGTAACTTTCTACTGAACAAAAATTGTTTCTTGATTTTTAAAATATCTCAGTCCTTAGAACTGCATTGTCCAATACAACACAATAAAAGTTACTAGTCACATTTAGCTGTTGAGCACTTAAAATGTGGCTAGTCGAAGTGTGCTGTAATTGTAAATACACACCAAATTTCGAAGAGTTAGTAGAAAATGCAATTGATTGCATTAATAATTTTTATATTGATGACATGGTATAATAATATTTTAGATATAATAGTTTAAATAAAATACAATGTGAATTTCACTTCTTTTCCCTTTTTTAATGTGGCTACTAAAAATTTAAAGTATGTATGTGACGCATAACATTTTTCTCTTGGACAGCGCTGCCTTAGAGTGTAGCACCATCACCGTATCCCACTAAATGCTCATAAAAAAGAACAGCAATAGTCCTAGTTTAGTAAGTGGGAGAGAAGACAGCCCAGAAGATTTTACCAACAATTTTCTTGTTGTGTGGGAAAAGTGAAGACCTCAAAGAAATAAACATAGCCCTTTGCTTCACTCCTTACCATTTTTTACCCTTCACGAAACTTAAAGAATAGGTAGTCTTGTTTAGTTTTTGCATTATTTTATGCTTGCCAGATTACAGAATGCATGAATATCTCCCTCCACTCCCTACACCCCAGGCACCACACTATGTTTTTGGCTGTGTCCATCATTTTCAAGTCCCTGAGTTTTAATGCCAAAGCACACTGGTTTCCAAAAGTAAAGCAAGTACTGTCTCTCTAGATAGTTGTCTATGATGCCGTTTAACCATCCATGTTGATAATTTCAGAGTTCATCGACAACTTCTGAATTCCTTGCCAATTTCTAAGTTCTCTGATGTGTATCTTCCACTCCAATGACTTTCATCATATGCACACCAAAAATATGTACAATTATAACATATATTAAAATAATTGTGTTTTAAAGGATACAGCAAATCTATAGGGACTCATATAAATTTTAAAATGTTAAAAAAGAATACCCAGAGATTTTAAAGTACATAAAATAAATGAAAAATTGAAAAAGCTTTTTAATTTGAGGTAGTCCCATTTATTTGTTTTTGCTTTTGTAGCCTGAGCTTTTGATGTGATATCCAAGAAATCATTGCCAAGGCCAATGTTCAATAACTTTTTCCCTATGTTCTCTTCTAGGATTTTTATGGTTTCAGATCTTACATTTAGGCCTTTTATTCATTTGGAGTTTATTTCTGTGTATAGTATAAAATAAGGGTCCAATTTCATTCTTTCACATTTTTGTTTTCCCAGGCACCATTTATTGAAGAGGTTTTTTTCTTTCTTCATTATATTCTCTTGGTGTCCTGGTCCAAAATTAGTTGACTATATACATTCTGATTTATTTCTGGGCTCTCTATTCTATTCCATTGGTCTATGTTTCTGTTTTTATGCCAGTATCATACTGTTTTGTTTTTACTTTAGCTTTGTAATAATATAATTTTAAATCAGCAATTGTGGTACCTCCAACTTTTTTTCCTCAGCAATGTTTTGGTTTTTTGTGGCTCCATACAAATTTTAGTATTGCTTTTCTATTTCCATGAAGAATGTTATTGAAATTTTGATAGGGGTTGTGTTAAATCTGTATATTGTTTTGGGTAGTATGAATGTTTTAATAATATTAATGTTTTTTGATTCATGATCAATGACCACAGGATATCTTTCTATTTATTTGTGTCTTGTTCAATCTCTTTCACCAATGTTTTATAGTTTTCAGTATATATTCACCTCCTTTGTTAAATTTATTCCTAAGTATTTTTTGATGCTATCATAAATGGAATTGTTTTGATTATTTTCAGCTGGGTCATTATTTATGTATAGAAATGCTACTGGTGTTTGTATGTTGATTTTGTATCCTGCAACTTACTGAATTCATTTATTAGTTCTAAAAATTTGTGTGTGTATATCTGTGTGTGTGTGTGTGTCTGTGTGTGAGATCTTTGGAATTTTCTGTATTTAGGATTATATTGCCTATAAATAGACATTATTTTACTTTCTCCTTTCCAATTTGGATGAGTTTTATTTATTTTTCTTGTCTGATTGCTCTTGCTAGTACTTCCAATACCATGTTGAATAGAAATAGCAAGAGTGGGCATCCCTGCCAGGTACTAAATAGTGGAAAAGTTTTCAATTGTCCCCAGTTGATTATGATGTTAGCTGTGGGTTTCTTCAAAATGGCCTTTGTTATGTTGAGAAACTTTCCTTCTATACCTAAAGTGTTAAGAGTTTTTGTCAAGAAATAATGCTGAACTTTGCCAAATGCCTTTCCTGTACCAATTGAGATGATCATATGGTTTTTATCTTTCATTCTGTTTAGCCAGTCTTGCATGTCAGGGATAAATCCCACTTGGTCTTGATCCATAATTTCTTTGATGTGTTGTTGAATTTGGTTTTCATCAAAATTTATCAGAGATATTGGCCTTTGGTTTTCTTTCCTTACAATATGTTTGTCTGGCTTAGGTTTCAAGGTGATGCTGACCTCATAAAATGTGTCTGGAAGTATTCCCTGTAACTCTATTTTTTGGAAGAGTCTAAGAAGTATTGGTAATAATTATTCTTTGAATGTTTGATAAAATTCAGCCATGAAGCCATCTGGTCCTAGGCTTTTCTATTTTGGAAAGTTTTTAATCACTTCTTCAATTTTTTATTTGTTGTTGGAGTGTTCAAACTTTGTTTCTTCCCAATTCAATCTTGATAGGTTATTTTTTCTAGAAATTTATCCATTTCTCCTAGGTTCTCCAATTTGTTGGCATAAAATTGTTCATAATAATCCCTTATGACCATTTTCATTTCTGAGGTATCTATTGCAATGTCTCCCCTTTCATTTCTATTTATTTGAGTCAGCTTTTTTTTAGTGAGTCTGGCTAGGAGTTTGTAGATTTTATTTTTTCAAAGAACCAACTTTTGATTTTATTTATATTTTCTAGTTTTTCTGTACTACATTAACTTCTGTTCTGATCTTCATTATTTCTTTCGTTTTGCTCACTTTGGGTTTAGTTTGTTCTTTCTTTAGCTCCTTAGGGCATAATGTTAGTCCACTTATTTAGATCTTTTTCCTTTTTTAATGTAGGCATTTATTGCTATAAACTCTCTTAGAACTGACTTTGCCACATACTGTAGGTTTTGATACATTGTGTTTCCATTGTCATTAATCTCAAAATATTTTTTAATTTCCCTCTTGATTTCTTCTTTGACCCATCTTTGACCCATTAGCTCATCATAAACATGTTGTTTAATTTCCACATATTTGTAAATTTTCCAAGATTCCTCCTGTTATTGATGTTTAACTTCATACCATTGTGGTTGGAAACAATACTAGACATGATTTCAATCTTTTTGAATTTGTCAAGATTTATTTTGTGGCCTAACATATAGTCTATCATAGAGAATGTTCTATGTATGCTAGAGAAGAATGTATATTCTGCTGTTGTTGGATGAAAAGTTCTATATAGGTCTGGTAGGTCCATTTGGTCTAACGTATAGTTCAAATTTAGTGTTGTCTTGTTTTTTGTCTGGTTGATCTCTCCATTGTTGCAAGTGGGGTACTGAAGTCCCCTATTAGTGTTATATTGCTGTATATGTCTTCCTTCATGTCCATTAATATTTGCTTTACATATTTAAGTGCTTCAGTGTTGGATGCATATATATTTAAAATTGTTTATGTCCTCTTGATAAGTTGACCTCTTTATCATTAAATCATGACCTTCTTTGTCTCTTGGAACAGCTTTTACTGGAAGCCTGTTTTATCTGAGATAAGTATAGGCATCTCTGCTCTCTTTTGGTAACTCTTTTCATGGAATATCTCCTTCTATCCCTTTACTTTCAGTATATACCTATTCTTAAAGTTTAAAAATGGGTCTCTTGTAAGGCAGCATCTAGTTGGATCTCATTTTTGATTCACTCAGCCATTCTATATCTTTTGATTGGAGAGTTTAACCCAGGTACAAGCAAGGTTATTATTGATAAATACTTACTCCTGCCATTTTGCTAATTGTTTTCTGGTTACTTTGTAGATAATTTGTTCCCTTATTCCTCGATTGTCGTCTACCTTTGTGGTTTGGTGGTTTAGTTTTCTGCTTTGTGGTTACAATGTTGTGGGTTTTTTTAAATATTCAACATGAATACACTTTGTTTGGATAATGTGTAAAACGTCTGCAAGGAGGGATAGATAAGTTTTCCCCTCAGAATGCATTGTTTTGCCTGGGATCAGGAATAATTTATAATGGTAACTGTTGCTGGTTAAAATTTGGCTCCTACCCACATTCATGCAAACTCAGTGTTCTAGATTAAAAGAGATTTAAGAGACTTGCCAAGCAAATGCATGGTCCTTAGATGTATCCTGATTTGAATAAAACAGCTATAAATAATAATAATGTTATTTTGGGGATTATTGAAAGTTTTGACTATAGATTAGTTTTCAGGTGGTATCGGAGAATTAGCATTATTATTGTTAGGTATGTTAACATGGTCATGCAGCAATATGTCTTTCTTTTTAAGAGAGGCATACAAAAATATTTGGGTGTGAAATATTCTTATGCTATAATTTGCCTTAAAATTCTTCAGAAAAAAAAGATAAGCAAAATAGAAAAACAAGATAACGGGTACATGTTATCTATTTCTTATTCTCCCTATTTTTGTGTGTGTTCAATTTTTAAAAGAAATTTACCCTCATACATATATTCCACCCCCTTCACTAAGGACCCCCAAACTATAAATTGCTGTAAGTAAAAGAAAAAGTGAAATAATTCTATGATTTTGAGAGAATGTCAACACTGTAGGAAAATGAAAGCCCAGGATTTGGGCTAAAAGTCATTAATCTGACCCTGATCAACCCTGTGGCCTTCAGCAGTAACTCGGCCTCTCAGGCCTTTGATTTGTTCATGTGTAAAATGAGGGTCATTGTCATTCAGACAACGACCTTCAGGATATGTTTTAATTTTAACATTCAGAGTCCTTCCATATCAGATAAGCATCAACTATTCAGTTGTTTGTGTTGAGGAGTATGGGGGACCAACAGACTCCCCAGATGGGTTCATGAGCCCGCTGTGCCACTTCCTTGTTGGATTACTTCGGGCACCTCACTAAATTTTTCTGAGCCTGGTCCTCTTCACCTTGTTTGTCTATCATCAAAGGGTCACTGTAAGACTATAATAATATGAGAGGAAAGAAATCGTGATTATTAAGCATATTCTGAACCACATACCTCCATTGGCAACATTAAACTTCACTCCAAACTCGCCCCCTGGTCCTCCAGGGCAGTGACTGGCTGTTAGAATGATTCCACCAGCTGCCTTGATCTTCCTGATAATGCAGGAGACGGCAGGTGTCGACAAGATTCCATTCTGTCCAATAATCAGTCGTCCAATCTAAACCATTCAAAAAAAATAAAATAAAATCAATCCAGTTGCTTGAGATTAAAGGCATTTCAATAGGAAAGTGCCCCAGGCTCTGTTAACATACAGCCAATCTCTTGACAAAAGGAACAGAGTGGGCTTTAGATTAGGGGAGGCAGAGTAGGGGGAGCTCTGACATTGTCTCTCCTTTCTAATGTCTCTAAGACCATTTGGGGCACCCACATCTAGTAGTCAATTATTAACCTGTAAATAGGATATGCTTCATTGATCTTCAGTAGTTTGAAACATCTGCTTTTGATAACTGAGGGATTAACTTGAATCACACAAGAAGTTCTTAGTTTGGTACTGACTCAGAAACTATGCCTGTACACATGCCAGAGATTACAAGAAAAAAAAAATGGAGTGCTTCTCTGCTTCTTCTGCTTCCTCTAACTTAGAACAAGCTCAGAAAGCAAGGGGACTGATTTACTACAACCTCATCATCTGTAGGCATGTTTTAACTGTAATCTTCAGGAATGACTGTTCTCCTGAAAGTAGGAATTCTCTTTCTGCTGTTAAGTGACAGCATGTGCTGGAGGCATTGGAGAAATTACCCAGTCATGCTAAGCAGAGATCTGGAGGTCATCTGTGGATGCAACCAGATTCTTTCTAGAGCTACAAAACTGACTTTTTAAAAAGTCAGCAACACAGCCCTGAAGAACATTTATTGCTACACTTTGTTTTAAAATTGGATTCAATATCATCCAATCTAGTAGTTCTCAATATTTCTACAAAATAGAATCCCTTATGAAACTTTTTTAAATCCCAGTACTCAGACTACATTCCAGACTGATTATATTGCGATCTCAAGAGCCCAGCATTAGTAGTGTTAAAGCTCCACAGGTGATTCCAATGTTCAGCCAAGCTTGGTAATCAAGCCCCCTTGTTACTCAAAGGGCTGGCAGCATGGGCATCACCTGCGAGCTTGATAGAACTGCAGAACCTCAGCTGGGTGTGGTGACTCACACCTGAAATCCCAGCACTTTGTGAGGCTGAGGTGGGCAGATCACCTGAGGTCGAGTTCCAACCTGGCCAACATGGTGAAACCCTATTGCTACTAAAAATACAAAAATTAGCTGAGCATGGTGGTGCACGCCTGTAGTCCCAGTTACTCTGGAGACTGAGGCGAGAGAATCGCCTGAACCTGTGAGCCAAGATGGCACTGCTGCACTCCAGCCTGGGCTACGGAGCGAGAAGGAAAGGACAGGAAATGAAAGGACAGGACAGGAAAGGACAGGACAGGAAAGGAAAGGAAAAGAGAAAGGAGGGAAGGAAAAGAAATAGGAAGGAAAGAAGGAAGGAGAAAGAAAGAGAAAAGAGAGAAAAAGAAAGAGAAAGAAAGAGAGAAGAGAGAAGAAAGAGAGAGAAAGAAAGAGAGAGAGAGAGAGAGAGAGAGAGAGAATACCGAACCTCAAGGACCACCCGAGGCCTACTGAATAAGAACCTGTGTTTTAATAAGATCCTCTCCTCTCTTTCCAGATAATTCATTTGATAAGTACTGATATAACCCACAAGCCAAAACAAACTTTAACATACAGTCCAACAGCAAAGTTGCCCTGGCACCATCATTTCTAGAGGTCAGTCACCGACCAAATATAACAATCAGCGAGATCAGGGGAAAAAAAGATACAGAAGAGATTACACACACACACACACACACACACACACACACACACACACATATCCCCCCCACCAAAAAAAAAGCTCAAAAGCAAAGCAGTCTTGGGATGATTTAGTATGGAAATCCACAAGATCCCCAGGCTACATATTTTCAAGTAGAGGAGACAGATTATAAACAAATAGGCAATAATAATAATAGTTACTAGTGGGGTACATATTAGAAAGAAATTAGACTGCTGTAATAGAGAATAAAGGATGTCAATTTTAATAATAACATAATAATAATAGCTAAAGGAGCTTAGATTTTATTCTAAGTACAACTGGAATTCATTGAAAGGTTTTAAACAGTGGAAGTGACCTGACTGCATTTTTAAACATCATGTGCTGAGCAGCCCAAATAGTCCTATTAAAAAGTAAGTCACATCAAGTCACTAAAACATTCCAATAGCTTTCCTTGTCCCCCACCAACTCAAAACAAAGCCGAAGTCTTCATTATAGTCTACAAGGCCCTACAAAATCTGACCTCCATCACCTACCATTCTCCACTGCCCTCCCGCCCTCACTCTTCTGTTCCAGCCACAACGGAACAGAAGAGCTATTCCTCAAACACAACAAACATGATCCCTCCTCAGGGCCCTTGCATTTTCTTTTTCCTCTGCTAAGAATACTTGCCCAGATATTAACATACCTGCCCTCTAACATCCTTTGGGTTTCTGTTTCAATGTAAACTAATCAGAAACAGCACCCTTGACAGCCCTATATAATACTATAGCCAGAAGTCCCTAACTTTTCTATTGTTTCCTATTTCCTTCACCCTGCTATAAATTTTCTGGATCACACATATTGCCATCTAATATTTTCCATATTATTTATTTTCTCACTGTATGTAAGGCCCAAGGACTTTTTTTTTCACTGCTATATCCCAAGAACCTAAAACAAATCTGGCATGTGGTAAGTGTACAATAAATATTTGTTGAATTAATGAATGGAGAATAATGAATGAATGATGAATGGCTTCTCTGGGAGAAATACCTTGAAGTGGGGCAAGAGCAGAAAGAGGAAGATCAGATGGGAGACTCTTCAAGTCGAGTGTTGACAGAGTCTTGGACTAGGCTAGAGCCCACAGAAATGAAAATTAGTCATTTGGTTTGAGATATATTTTTGGAAGGAGGATGAACAGAATATGAGGTGGACTGAAATATGGAAGAGACGGGCTGTGGTAAACAACCTCCAAAATGGCCCCAGTGGTCCTTGCCTTTTGGCATTTGTGCCTTTGTGTGGTCCCCTCCCACACTGAATGGTGCAGATCTGGGTAATCAGTATATATTGCAGAAGTAATTGTGTGTGACTTCCGTGGTGAGGCCATAAATGGCATGGACACTTCTGCCCTGCTCTCTTGGACTGCTCTTTTTGGGAGAGGCCAGCCGCCATGTCATGAAGACGCTCAAGAAGCCCTGTGAAGATGAAGCAAGGCCGGCCAACAACAGCCAGCACCACCTTGCAGCCAAGGGACTGAGCCATCTCACAGTGGATCCTCCAGCCCCCGCCAAGCCTTCATACCACCAAACCCATACCAACATGTAACTGTCACTTCATGTGAGTCTCCAAGCCAGAATACCCATCTCCTATCTCATAGAAATGATGAGAGATAATAAATATATGTGCTCACACATATTACCATCTAATTTTCTACATTACATGTTTATTTCTCCACTGTATATAAGACCCAAGGACTTTTTTTTTTTTTTCACTGCTATATCCCAAGAACCTAGAACAAACCTGGCATATGGTAAGTATACAATAAATATCTGTTGAATTAATGGGAAAAAATGAATGATTAATGGTTGCTCTGGGAAAAATACCTTGAAGAGTGGCAGGAGCGGAAGGAGGAAGATCAGATGGGAGGCTAACAGCCAGCACCACCTTGCCAGCCAAGTTACTGAGCCATATTGAAGTGGATCCTCCAGACCCCATCAAGCCCCAACTAAGCCACTAAGTTTCATGGTAATTTCTTACACTGCAATAAATAACTAATATAGGAGCAGTGAGAAAAGGAGTCAAGAATAATCTCAGCTTTCTACCTTTCATAACTTAATGGATAGTGGTGCTATTAATCAAGTCAGGAAAGAGAAAGGACAATAATTACCCCCATATTATTATCCAAAGTCATGATGAATTATTTTCCATATGGTCTTGCTAAAATTTATGTAGTCATTCAACTCATTTTATTGAGTATCTACCAGGAAACAGGTAATATGGAAGAACCTTCTGATATAGAACTGAATATAATTTAGCCACTGCCCTCAAGTAATAAGTCTGGAGAACCAAGAATCTGAAAAATATTGTAACTTTTGTTCAAAATTTTCTCTCAGCCATTTAAAGGGAAAATTTTGAAGATTATATAGTGGTGACAGACTGGGATAGTAGTCCACAAAAACTTAGGATGCACTTTCATAGCGCAGAGTCGATGCTGAGGAACAGCTGCCCAGCCAGGGGCTACATTTTCTAACCCACCCTTGCATCTAGGTGTGGCCACATGGTACATTTGGACAATGGGTGATAAACTAGTATGAGAATGAGAACAGAAGTAATGTGTGTTTCTTCTAGGCTGAGGATATTAGAAAACAGATATATCATCTCTACACTGCTTATTTCTCTTCCCACAGATTCAGTACAGGTAATCATGTGGCTCTAGGCAATGCCAGAGTCACAAGAAAGGAAGGAACCTGGGTCCCAATCCCATTTGGTAGACAAGAGTCTTTGCCCACCAGGGACATCTTCATTGGACTATTGTGTGAGTGAGAAATAACATTCTATTGTTTTTAAGGCAATAAAAATTGCCTACATTTCAGGTTTATTTATTACAACCACCCGCATTTTCTTAAGCAGTAGCGAAAGAAACATAAGCAATAGTTTAATGCTAAATCAAAAATATCAAATGCAAAATTATTTTATGCTATTACAGTATAAAATCATGCCCACTTTGGGGCAAGGACTTAGAAAAATGCAGAACTAAACATGTAAAGTTTGTTAAGTAGGAGAGATTATAAATTTTTATCTTATTAAATTTCAGTTATTTTTGAAAAGGCAATATGCATTCTGTTTAAGAAGGTTAAAGTGAGTAATTACACTTGAATAAAATTTCAACCTGAAATATTTTAGTTATAATTGGAGAATTAACAGAAGATTAAATTCTAGATATACGGAAATTTTACCTATGTGAGATCTGCTCATTAACCCATCAATACCAGAGAGAAGAGGTATTGCTGGATATTGTCCTATCGTCTGAGGGATAAGTACTGGAGGAGATGTGAGAGTGGGTGATGGGGCTTCTAAGGTAAGACACGGAAAATTGTGAAGATATTTGTATCCCATATGGACACTCACCAAATGGTGACCTAGGCAGAGGAGGATTTTAATAATAGGATGACCAGTTCTGTGGATGTCAATAAGTGTCTTTCCCCCAGCCATTCCTGTCATTGTCCAATGGGCTCATGAGCAAAGTGGCTGATATGGTTTAGATGTTTGTCTCCTCCAAATCTCATGTTGAAATGTAATCCCCAGTGTTGGAGGTAGGGCCCAGCGGGTGGTGTTTGGATCATGGGGGCAAATCCCTCATGAATGGTTTATCACCATGCCCTTGGTGATAAGTGTATTCTCACTCTGAGTTCACATGAGATCTGCTTGTTTAAAAGAATGTGGACCTTCTCTTTTGTTCTCTTGCTCCCACTCCTGCTGTGTGATATGCCTGCTCCTACTTTGTCATCCACCTTGAATAAAAGCTCCTTAGGCCTCACCAGAAGTCAAGCAGATGCTGGCACCAGGCTTGTACAGCCTTCAGAACCATGAACTAACTAAACTTCTTTTCTTTATAAATTACCCAGCCTCAGGTATTTCTTTATAGCAATGCAAGAATGGTCTAATACCATGGCCATCATGGCAGGGATGAAGGCTATGCACGGGCTCAACAACATGGACTTTCACTCACCAAGGCTGACCTGGCTATGGCCACTGCAGAGTGCCTACTCTACCAGCAGCAGGGACCAACACTGAGTCTTCTTATGGTACCATTCCCCAAGTGATCAGCCAGCTACCTCGTAGCAGATTGGTTAATTTGGGCCACTTCCATCACGGAAGGTGCAGCACTTTGTACTTAGTAGAATAGACACAAAGAAGAGGAGATATGAAGACCAATGCAAAGATTGGAGTGATGCAGCCACAAACCCAGGAAGCCAAGGAATGTATTCTGCTGCCAGAAGCTGGAAGAGGCAGGGAACAGATTCCCCCTAGAGCATCTATAGAGTGTGGCCATGCCGATAGCTTAATTTTGACTTCTGGCCTCCAGAACTGTGAGATAATAAATTTCTGTGGTTTTAAACCACCAAATATGTGGTAATTTGTTATGGAAGTCCTAGGAAATGAATGCAAAATTTGCAACCTAACACAAAGTTTGTATTAGCTTCACAAGGCTGCTATAACAAATTGCCATAAACTTAGTGGCTAAAGGCAATTAAAATTTATTCCCTTACATTTCTGGAAGCCAGAAGTTCAAAATCAAGGTGTCAGCAGGGGCCTGCCTCATCAAAAGGCTCTGGGGAGGGTCCTTCCTTGCCTCTTCCAGTTTCTGATGGCTCCACATATTTCTGAGCTTGTGTTCACATTACTCCAATCTCTGCCTCTGTTTTCATGTCACTTTCTTCTCTGTGTGTCTATGTCTTCTCTTCCGTTCACCTCTCTCTGCCAATTATCCCAGGATAAATGTCATCAGAAAAGGTATGGCTTTCAAGATCTAATCATTGATAAAAAGAAAGATAACTTTTGGAAGCCCTTTTGTATAAAGAAAAAGCACTCAACTTGAAGTTAAAAGGCATAGGTATGAGTCTTGACTCTACCCCTGACATAGGATCATTTAACTTCTCTGAGGCTCTATGTCTTTATCTGAAAAGCCAAGAAAGAAGAGGATTGCTAAAATCCACCGAAGATCAGATTCTACAAACAAAAATTCTTTATTAAATTAACTATGACACAAATTATTCTATTGTCTTCCCCAAATCCCACAACCCCCTCCAACATTTAAAATTCATCTTTAGATAGCAGATTATCCCTTAAACTACCATTTGACTCTCTGAAAAAGTTCTAGAAATACTATCCTCTGTCAATGCAGCAGACCGCTACCTTTCAAGGAAAAAATGGTTTACTTACATAATTAGCCTTAGTTTTGTTTACAGCATTGAAGCAAGCAATGTCTGACTTTCATTCCCCAGTGAAATCCAGACCACGGCCCAGGGAGGACCAAGCCATGGCATTCTGCTGCTCCCCACTGAATGTCCCACACCATAGGGTCTGGCTTTGGCTGGAAGAAGGGCAACTTCACCCAGTCCTCCAGAAGGTACACACACCCAGGTAGATGTTACTGCCACTAAGGGGCATTTCCTTCAACTCCCACATGGAAAAGGGGGCAAAGTGGACCCTAGTCCACTGTCACTCACAAACACACACATAGGAGGCACACAGATACACATCCCAGGATCCACATCTATCACATATATGAACATTATCACACAGACCCTGCAGACACATCTGTGAGGCAT
Source organism: Papio anubis (assembly GCF_008728515.1). NCBI lineage: Eukaryota > Metazoa > Chordata > Mammalia > Primates > Cercopithecidae > Papio > Papio anubis. The sequence continues at coordinate 29,001,752 of NC_044988.1, forward strand.
ATGCATTCCCAAACACACAGACAGACTCAGGATGAATTTGTTCCTACCCAGCCATGACTTCTAAAATGCTTGAGGAAATGAACACATAGTAGAAAGGAGTGTGCAATTATTTCCCATGATGCCATTGCTTAAGAACTCTTTATATCTGTCCTTCTAATGGCACCAATGCCTCCCATCAAGCCTTAAACCTCACCTAAATTATGTCACTGGGCTTTTTCACCTGCAAATGGGCATAGTAGGTGCCAAGGGAATCAATATGCCCTTTCACATGCCTTAGACCAGTGTCCCAAGAAAGATAAAATGTTATTCTATTCCTTTACATTTTGTGCCATATACAACTATGGTTTTTTAATGATCTTATTTCTGACAGCTGTATTTCTTCAGAACATCAACAACTTCTTTCCTAAATTAGTTTTAGTATAAGTTCAGTTTCTAATTAGCTCAAATTAAAGTCCTAGAGAGCAGCGAGGTAATACTTAAACACTCAACCTAAAATCTCAGAGTAGG